>NC_139979.1:22825767-23002292 GCF_963993115.1 Abramis brama | reverse complement strand
ACTCACCCACATTTAGACATTTTGTGGCATCAGAGTCAGTGAGTTTATGGAAGCTTGCGTGTCATTGCCAGAATGAAGCTATTACTCACTTTATAGTTAAAGTCATTGACTTTCAAACTCAATCCTAGATTCTGCCACACAACACGTCCACAATCACTTGCAGATGGCAATTAACTCCATTAATCAAGTTTTTTTCATTAAACTCTGCTTAGCGGCGGAATAAATCAGCACTTCCCAGAGCGTCTGCATGAGAGAGAGACTGGACTGGGCAATGGAGAGCGTATCCATTAGCTGTTTGGTAAAACTTGAGACAGCCATTTGGTTAGTGTCACACCACACTCAACGAGCTCTCTGCCTGCCATTCCTCCCAGATGTGCTTATTTTCTGCACTCCAGGGCCACCCAGATCAACCTCCAACTGGATCCAAATGCCCACATGGCAAAGACAGATTTTTGTCTTGTTTTTAGTTATGAATATTAAAGAGTCGACTTCAAAAACGATGATATCTGTTTTGGGTCTGTTCTGTCAAAACGGCCTCTGATTATGTGGTCAATGCTCTCACGAAGCGCCCCTGATGCTCCACTGTGGACTACGCTGCCACCTTGTGGCGAATGTGTATATTTTAAAATTCTTTCTTTAAAAATTCTAGGTTAAGTTAGCACACTCGCTTGTCGATATTTTAAGATTCCATTCGAACACAACCCAGCTAAAACGTCTCTGAACTGCGTTCCATTGCCTACTAGAGCAAAAATCCGCTTAACGTCCCTTCTGTGGTCGGCGGTGCCCGCATACCAGCGGCTCTGCCAGGGTAATGTTTTTCAGATGCCTGTCTCTCAGGGCATTCTCCAACACCATTAACACAGGCACTGCCAAAACACGGTTTCATCTAATGAGCCTCGCCTGTACACCCCCCGTGATGCGTCTCAATGCCTCTTTTTATTCTTCTGCTGTGAGTAAACACATTTCTTTCTGCCCCGTTTAACCCGAAACATATTTTGTCTCAGCTCTTCGAAACCACGCGGCACCCCGGCGTGTGAGACCTGCGATTCCGGCCAGCGTGGCATCACACACTCCGTGGCTCTGCCCTGCCACCTCATAATTACGCAGGCACAGACGCTGCCACCTGGTTGTTATGCTAGCCTACTGTATTTTAAGTTTTAAAGAAATGGTGGGTAAAGGTTCGGTAACACTCACAACACCACAAATGTTGGGCACGAAAATTCGATTTGTCTGTTCAGTTATGTGCCCTCTTAATCTGTATTCAAGACAACTTCCCCTCCCACTCGCAGCGACATCTCTAATGACGTATTTACTGGCGCGAGGGCGGGAAAACCTGTCACTCACATGACATCACAGCAACACAGCGCAAGCGCCCGCCCACTTTTTCCATTCATTTTTCCCATATAGGGATTTTAAAACATCTTTCTTAAAAAGATAAAAGCCACGAACCATGTCAATCAGCTACAAGGTGAATCATAACACTTTGATTTTAAGCAAAACGATTTTTTAAATTCAGAAAAAGACAAGACTCTTAAACGGCTTTAGTGAGTGAAAGAACTACAATCCCATGAAGCATTGCGAACAGCATAATGAACTAAAAATGGTGAAATATACGACTACTCATTTGGTTAACTTTTAGTTTATTGCAAAATATGCATATATATATATATAATATTTTCAAATTTGTATTCATATGTTTTTGTACATACATTTATATTCTCTTTATGCCCCCTTTTCTTCCCTAAAAAAAATTATAAATCAAAACTAAATCATCACCTTGTAAAATGTTTTTTTTTTTTTCATGAGATTGAGAATTGGGTCAATTAATAACATACTGATACAATGCATAACAATTCATACATTGCGAACTGTCCAAAAACATGATGCTTCACAGTACAGCACAGACGATGGCATTGCCAGTGTGGGGTTGGTTTCGGTCGGCATCTGAACGCTGGAGTTTTTGTAGAGCAGGTAGGATGTAGGTGTGTCGTTCCGTCTCGGTTCATTGTTTAAAGCTTTCAGCTCGGCCCGCACCTCAGCTAAAGTGTTTCATTAGCATTGATTTAACTACTGTGAGAAAGACCCCACAACTTTCTTCCACACACACACACACAAATCATTAGGCACCGCGCTGTTCCTATGCCAAGATAAAGGAGTTTTGTACGTGTGCATGTGACCCGTGCAGGGAAAAAGCCCCAGAAGAGAAACAAGAAGAGCTGCATATAGTCACACACACATGGATCAATCCGCACACACACTCCGTAAATCACACATAGGATTGCCAAGGTTCCTCAGGGCCTGAAGTCACTAAGGGGCCCCAGAGCTGCTGCCTACCAGAACCCCATTACAGGGAGAGGTGGTCCACAAGTACACAAACAGGTGGTCTACCATGGTGGTCTCTCTCTCACACACACATACACATTATTTCACTATAGCTCAAGACCAGGAACACTTTCAGAGGTTGATCAACAGACTGTTTGGCCAATTAGGCTAACAATTATCTGCATCATCTGCTAATCTCTAACAGTCTTAGTTCCAACTTGTATGAGTTTCAAAATCAACTGACAACCTTGTTCACAGATAAGCATTTGCTTACAGTAGTGAATTTAAAGGGATAGTTCACCCAAAATTAAAATTCTGTCATAATTTACTGATTTTACCCTCATGTCATTCCAAACCTGTTTCTTCTGTGGAACAAGAAAGAAGACTTCTATTGTATCGGACATATAAAAAAATAAAGGCCTATTTTTTTTTTGTTACCCGAAGAAAAAAAGTCAAACCGGTTTGGAACAACAGGGATGAAAATTATGACAGAATATTCATTTTTGAATTCATTCATCCCTTTAATTGTAAACAAAATTGCTGAATACTTATTTTACACATCTCATTTGTCATCATTAAGTTGTATTACATATCTGCATTATATACAGTATATCAGTATTAAATCGGCCATTGGTCACCCTACTCTCTAGATACACTGGCCATTAAAAACACATCTGTCAACTATATATATATATATATAAAAAGAAGCATATTATCAGCAATAAGATTATTTGAGTTTTGAGCTTATGAGGTTTAATTATGACAAGCAGTGTGATTTATTGATAATAAACCTATAATTTTCTGGCTGATTACAGACAATATTAAAATTCTATTTTACTTTGTCTAAACAATTAAAAATGACTAATTAAAAAACAAATAAATAAAAATCATAATTTACAGTAGTAAAATTAATTTTCATTTTGAGATTTGCTAAAAATTACATTCAATTTTTTTTATTAAATTAGTGTTTTAAAGATTAACTTTAAGTGAGCATTTGGTGACAGCAAAATTAACCTAAATGTAAAAATAATAAGAATGCACAATTAAATGTCCAACGCTGAACGAAACATTTAAAAATCCCCAATATCAGCAGATACATGACAAGGTACCAATCTATCATGCATACGTAGTGTGGTTTAATTCATTTAAAGTGAAAACACATGCGAGATTCAATTTCACACTCTTGGCACTATTTTCAGAAACTCTTGGCATTCATTGTCTAGGCTAATTGTGTGAATTTGTGTCTGTGTAATCTTGCACTGGCTGCATTTTTCGGGCCAGCTGGAGATCGCTGATTCGCTGTGTCCGAAATTGCCCCCTATACCCTTAAATGGGGCACTATTTGAGGGAACAGCCATTTATAGTGGTGTCCGAAACCATAGTGGACGTAATCGAGTGCACTCATCAGGGTTCCCACACCTTGGTTAACTTCAAATTCAAGAACCTTTCAAGGACTTTCCAAGTCCAATACCCTAAAATTCAAGGACTTAAGTGAGAGGAAGGTTACATCGTGTTACCTTGTAAGACACATTGTTGCGCATGTTCTCTAGACTCCGTCGCTATGGAAACAAAGACGCTAACATGCAATCACCCGCAAATTAATGTGTGGGTCTATGTAAAATACATAATTTTACCTTTAAATACGGGACCATTCTTTGTAATCTTCTTTGGTGAGCCAGATATCTTGAAATTAGCATTTTCCAGGCATCACGTTTCTGCGGTTTCAGACTATTTTTGCAATGTTTCACGGTGTGTCTGTGAACCGTTGAGGAACCATAGAAGTAGTTTCGAGTGCGCGACGCGTGAGTGTCATGGCAACGTACAACACAAAGTACCTCAAGCGGGAAACACGTAACATAACGCGTAAATGCGCGTAACTAAAGTAAATCAAGCAAGCTAGTATGCATAGGCCATGAAGTGTTGGCGAAATAAAACATTAGCGAACCAGATGGATAAATATGGATTTTTTTCGAGAAAACTTTCAAGGACCTGTATCTATGTATGTTCATTTTCAAAAACTTTCCAGGGCCTTGCATTTTTTTTTTTTCAGATTCACAAACTTACAAGGATTTCAAGGACCCGTGGGAACCCTGACTCATTCAATCCCACAATGCACCTCAATAACAAGTGTACAACAGATGTTCGCTCAATGGCTAGAGAATACCCATAATGCACTGTGAGTCACGCGCGGAGTGAATTCCCACGTCTGACCAGAAGATGACGCCTACAGCTGAATCATCCATCCATTTTATATACCGCTGATCCAATGTGGCTACAGCGTAATATCATACTGGTAAAATTCCTATTTAAGTGATTATTACTATGTTTATACATAGTTTCCATGACAGAGTTCAAGATAAATCTTTTCATCTTACTACTGGAGCTGCCAGTTTGCTAAATTTCAAATGATTATTAAACAGCAAGCACAAATTATGCAAAAGCAGCAGACCTTCCAGAGCACTCAGTGTCCGAATTCACTCACTCATTTTCATTCACTCCTTCAAGTGAACTATATTGGTGGAGTAATGTAGGAAATATTGAATGAGGGTATAGGGAGCAATTTCGGACACAACCCTAGTCAATAGTGTATTCTCCACTCTTTTTTCCCACCCACAATCCTCTTTTTACTCTACCAGACACATTAGGAAAGAAAAAAACTCTCTATATATTTATAACAGGCAGAGTGGTTGCATCCTATGTGACTAAGATAGGATGATTATAACCTTCAAAAAAACGTGGAAAGATAAATCATGGTCGATTACATCCAACGGACCAAACCGCACTAGCAGCTGCCGCTGTGTAACCTGTTGTCATTCAGAATCAGAAGATGCATTATTTAGCTGCTCCTCTGAGCATGGGTGGTCTTGTACGTGTGAAGATCACAACACACACACATCCAAAACACACAGACACACACGTTCTAAATCAGCGGCAGCCCCCTGCCATGGTTAATCCAGGTAATATCAGCTCTTCCTGTCATTAGCTGGCCTGCGCTGGGTTTGGATGGAGGGCTGGGAGGGAACAGGGGGTGTTGGTTTGAGGTAATTAGGTTCACCAGGTGCAGCTCTGGGAGCACCAGTCACCGCTGCTCAAATTTATTATTTCCGTTGAGATTTTTTTTTTATTTTTTTTTACGTAGGCCATTCCAGGAGCCCCCTCAGAGAGGTTCATTGTTCAGAGACCTGAGATCACTCCTAGAGCTGACATCTTGAAAGCAGAAGACCTTGGCAGGGTTACTAGTTAATCACAACTGAAATCTTAAATACAAATAAATAAGAGTATCTCATTGATAGGCTACTAAAAAGAAAAACACTGGACCTCTGTCCAACAAGGATGAAGCTAAAGTTTTAAAAGCCAGACGTTTCAGAAACGGTGGCATTTTTACTGTGATTAAGTCATTGTATGTTAAAAAAAGAGCTTCAGCATATGGTGCAAACTGTATTTTTTATGATAGTCTCCGATCAACAGGAGGATTTAAGCTAGCTAAACACTGTAGTCAAAATTATTCTGAGTGCTGTACCCTTTCAGCTTCCTAAATCATCTCAACGTCATATTAACACTTTTAATGTGAAACCCTCAGAGGCCATGGCCTGCCAGTTTTAAATTCACAATTTGAAGTCACATCCAGCGAGAGTCTCGAAGGGATCTTTCAAAGGACACGTTGCTTACAAAACCCACACTCACAAATACGAACAGTAAAAGGTTTAAGCACACACCCCTTCTTCTCTTTCCCCGTATTTACATCGTTGCCTTCGTAAAATATAACAATCAAACCCTAGAGAGCGTGGCAACCACAAACTAGAATCTGCTTGAAGACAGAGGAAAATTCGAAGGTGATAAAATATTACAACCTTAAAACTTCACAAGCTCATTTGCTGTAAGCAATGAGGCCTATCGGCAACATTTCTCCACCCGACCTCGCAAATTTCCAAGCAGTTCCTCTGCTAGCGTGCCATCGCCCCCTACTGGATGCAAGAGCACCTGTCAATGAACCCACCTTACCCGCTAGAATGTGAGCTTTGTTTAGCCGGGCGTTAATTAAAACAGAGAATGTTTTTAGCAGCAGGTCCCCAGATGAAAAGGAAGAGAGGCCAAAATCCACCATCGCACTTTGTAATTAGGCTTGCTCCAGGCCTATGTGGGGCCATGCCAGATTTCACACCTCGCCAGGAGCAGGGCTGTGGGTGAGGGAGGGGTTTCATAGGACACTAATTGCCTCATTACTGCGCAATAAGTCACTTTAGCCACACTCTCCTTCAACTAACACCCCGGACACATGCGAGACGTGCGATCAGAGAGCAGAAGAGGCATTAAAACAAGCTCAGCTCAGGTCAGCTGCCTAGAGCTGATCGACCTCCATCTCATCCCATCAGAGAATGGGGCACCACAGTGTGTTGACACATTTAGTTTAGATGTAAACATGATGGTCCTCAGGGCAATTTAACTTAGCACATAAATCCTTCAGTGAAAATAAGCTAAACAAAGGTAGGCAGGCTAAGGCTATAAGTTTTCAGAACGACAGGTTTAAGAGTGCCGAGTGGAGCGGTAATGTTTTTCTAGGTCACTTTATTTTGTTGGAGAGGTGCTCTTTTGTGTTGCAATTGTGGCAACTAGACCTCCATTTTGTGTGTCTTTGTAAAACAAGCCTGCCCTCAAACATTCAGCCAAAGTAATACCACAGCAAACACAAAAATGCAAATCAGCCACAGCGGAATTTAAAGATGCACACAGTAATATTTGCTAATTAAAGTCCCCCGTCAAATAACTTTATCCCTTAAAACTCCTCTTTAATCACCAAAATGACATATTTAAATGTTTTTTCCTTGAAAAAATTCTTCATACCTTAAAATAGCTTGAATGTAACTCTCCACCCTTGCCTGAGTTACCCGGTGTCATGTAAACAGCCCCTTATTATACGCGGTTCTATGAATATGCAAATTAGCCCCGCCTCCACTCACTTGCACCAGCTCAGAGATCCACTCATTGATGATCACACCTTGAGGTGATTGGTTACAAAGTAGTTTGTGACATGAGAAACACCAGCAATTTCAAACCACGTTTTTAAGTCTGTCTTTGGTTCACTGCAGTTTAAAGGATTAGTTCACCCCAAAATGAAAATTTCCTAATAATTTACTCACCCCAATGCCATTCAAGATATCCATGTCTTTCTTTCCTCAGTGGGAGAGAAATTATGTTTTTTGAGGAAAACATTTCTGGATTTTTCTTCTAACAATGGACTTCATTGGTTACCATCGTTTTTAAGTCCAAATCAATGCAGTTTCAAAAGTCTTTGAAGTGTTTAAACGGGCTGTACGCGATCACAGCTGAAGAAAAGGTTGTTATCTAGCGAAACGATAGGTCATTTTCAATTTTTTTAAATAATTTATAGACTTTTTACCTTCAATAGTTCGGATTGAACTGATCAACAAACGGACAGGTAACTACGTCATCACGTTGAAAGGTCACGCCGGCGCCGGCAGAAGTACCGCCCCATTGTTTACAATGCGACCGTACATAGGAGGTTAGTTCAAATAGTATTGTTTGCTATTATATATATAGTAATAGTATTCAGTGAATATGAATATGTATAGTATATGAATAACATTCTGATGAATATGATAGTAGTAGTAATAGTAATAATAGTAGTTCAAATAGTATTGCCGGCGCCGGCGTGACCTTTCAGCGTGATGACGTAGTTCCCTGTCCGTTTGTTTATCAGCTCAATCCAAACTATTGAAGGTAAAAAGTCTATAAATTATAACAATTTTTTTTAAATGACCTATCGTTTCGCTAGATAACAACCTCTTCTTCAGCTGTGATCGCGTACAGCCCGTTTAAACACTTCAAAGACTTTTGAAACTGCATTGATTTGGACTTAAAAACGATGGTAACCAATGAAGTCCATTGTTAGAATAAAAATCCAGAAATGTTTTCCTCAAAAAACATAATTTCTCTCCCACTGAGGAAAGAAAGACATGGATATCTTGGATGGCATTGGGGTGAGTAAATTATTAGGAAATTTTCATTTTGGGGTGAACTAATCCTTTAAAGGAGAAAATACTCAGCAATGGTGTCTTATGCTGACTTATGGATTTGTACATTAAAAGCTTAATTTTCATCACAGGGTGACTTTAAAAAACGTTTTACACATAAAGGAATGAACAACACTTTTGAGAAATGTCATTAGAATTAAGTTCACTCACATAAGGACATATTTGTTTTCTATAAAATCAGGGGTTTTTTTAGGCTGGTCGCCCACTCATGGAAGCCACCATGTTGACATATCATGACCAAGACCAACCATGTCGTGACAGACTTTCTACTACTACTAATAATAGCGATATATGAAGTAAATATATTTTTTTCATTTTATATTAAGATTTCAGACATAAGCAAACCAAATGATATGACAACAAACACAATATACTTCATACTAAACTACAGTGGAGCCAGAGTAACGCGTTTATGATCCAACAGAACATCCTCATTACAAAACAAACCACCAACACACAAAACAATTTAGAGAATAAATTCCAAGAATGTCGATGGAGAAAACATGGACGAAAAGGAACTTAAAGTGAAAAAAAAAAAAGTGAAAAAAAAAAGGCTGCGTGGACCTTAACATAGGTCGGGCCAAGTAGAGAAATTCAAAATATTACATAGCAAGGTGAATATAAATTGTGCAATTTCAATGTGTCCCATGAACTGGGTCAACTGCAGATGATTTTGAAGATTATATATGCAGGATTTAGTATGCAAAATGTTCCCTGACTATATCTCCTGTACAATCTTTATGACCTACTTGCATGTAAAATATCTAATTTGAAACCATGCCTTTAGCATCTGACACTTCAAACTACAGGAAGGCCTAGTTTAGATCAGACATTAAAGACCATGTTAGGGATGCACCATTATTAAAATCTATACTAATTTATCTTAATAAAGTTAAATGTATTAATGATAAAAATATAAATATAAAAATGAATAAAATAATCAAATTAATTAATAAATATTACACATAATATAAATATCATATACAAATAATATACAAATATGGACTGATAATGAAAAATTTAATTAATTTCTAACATCTATAACTGATACTGGTATATTTTGCACCATTAGATCACATAATTCTGCAAATACTTCAACTTTAAAGTCAGCATGAAACAGTCTTTTCATCTCTATTGTGACATATCCAAGTGAAATGGCTTCTCGAACAAAAACAAATGTGGGGCAGGACTTGATTTTGACTTTGATTTTGGCGGGAATTGCGATTTCGGATTAAATCATTCATAATAAACAATGCAATATTTCGTAAAAAATAAGAATTGTCAATTCTGATTTGACAAACTCTGTGAGCTAGCACACTAAACTTTCAAAGAGTGATGCACACATGGCAAAATTCATTAAACTGTTGAGTCTCTGAGCTGCAGAGTCTGTATTGATGGCAGAAAGCACCTCAGGCTAAAACGGTTGACTGGACTGATGATTTCCACCAGTTCTCCTGATCCCCCTCTCACAGACCAGCTGAGCTAACAGGGAATGTAAGTCAGCAGGGAAGAAGAAGAAGGGGGGGGCTTTGTCTCTAGAAATCAGGTTTCTCCTTACAAATCCACTCCATACAGGCTCCTGCCAGAGTCTACTGGACAGGTATTTCAATGGTGTTAAATTACATAAGCAGCAGAGTCCAGATCCAGCACCCTTGGCTGAGACATTCATCAGCACTATAGAGACTACATCACAAAAAAATGAAAGAGATATCAAGAAAGCATAATGATAATGACAGACAGGTATGTAATACCCTTTTTGAGCTGTGCTCAAAGAAAACCAGCATTCCATCTCATGCTATGCTTACATTTTCAGACGTCACTTAGAGGCCCTCAGTCATTGCATGTTTACTTTCGTTCTATTTCTGTGTATCTTACAGCCCAGAAAACCAGCGAGCACTCTTGATTTTGTGCACAACCTTAAGAACCCATTTTATTTATCACACATTTACAAGCACACATCTATACAGCTATTTCTGCATTAAGATAACCATAACACTATATTGATTCAGCAAAGCAATACAGGCCATAAAAGGGCCTTGACCCTACACATCTGTTCTACTGGACCTCTTCCTGACCCCAGTGCGACCCCTGAATGACAACAAATCAGACCCTGATAGGCTCTAGGGCCACCTTATGACCGAGATCTGCACTTGCTGCATGAATAATCGTTAAAAAATTGCGATCTCGATTCAAACACCAACACGATCTTACTATTAAACCTTTGAAAAAATCACACTGGAACATTCAAATCTGTGTTCACACTGCCTCTGAGCCAGAGAAAGCAGTTGTCATGTATAGGTATGAAACGGCTTCACAAACAGTCTTTTCAACTACACAGTATCATTATTTCTGTCTTACAAACATTCACATTATCACAAAAGTACTGGGATAAAAGTTTAAAGTTTAAGTAACTTAGCCTTCAATGATTGTATCACATTGTTACACCAGTAGGTGGCGACAAGTGACCGTTACATTTTCTTTTTTCTCTTTGAATCTTGCATTCAAGAGATTGTTCAAAAACGTTGATTCATCTACATCCAGTAATGAAACAAGTGAAGTCTTAATGCGCAAGGGTAAGTTTACACGACAGCGATATGCTTAAAACAAAGACGTTTTTCCTTTGAGTTTCCCACGTACAGACGACATCATTGTCAAAACGATCCGCGAAAACGACTAAAAGAACGACTAAAAAACGCTGTATTCTGCTGCCAGGCCATTAGATGGCGAAGAAAAACTATAGACTGAACACGTAATACGCGTGTGCCATAGACAGTATATAAACTGGACACAGCGACCCCATTGGATTCAACGGAGACAAGTGAAGTCAATTAGAAGCACTCACTTCCTGATGGCTGAGCGTACTGCGCAGACTCAAACTGAGCTTGACGACGTAGATGTGACGTGAGCAACCTGTCTGTCTTCTAGTAGCTGTGCCAAGATAAATCTGAATCATTCCCTTCCGAAACTTGCAGAGGCGGAGAGCGTGAGTGGGAGGTGTCCATGAGCTAGGAGCAGGAGAAACTTTTGCTAAGTATTCTGATTAATTACTTTGTCATTTTGCCTCCACGTCCCCCCGATTGCGCGCGAGCTTCTCCTCCTGTCCATACGGTAATTTCTCTACTGTGCGACAGAGAGTCGCGTGGTTATGACGCAATCGTTAGCCTATTTTTACAAAAACTGCTTCTACGGGGCCATAACGTAAGATACAAGGTAATGGAGCCTTTTATACATTTTCGTGTTTCTTTAGAAATAAATAATGGACAAATGGAGTCTTTAAACGCCTCAGATGTAAAGTTATTCGCTGTCAAAGTGACGCCAAAATGAATGGGAGTCAATGGGATGCTAACAGCAGGTGATGGTCCACTAGCCAATGGCAGCGCCTGGGGAAACTTCAAAATAATATGAAACCCTGCCCCCCTGCCGTGTGCTGACGTCATCGTTTTCAGAGATTCCCGTTTTTGATGTACACACGGAGACTGTTTTCAAAAACTTGCACTTTGAAACCCGTTTTCAAAAGATTGTGTTTTCAGGCACCTAAAACGCCATTGTCCTGTAAACGAATGGCCAAAACGCAAAAAAAAAGTCGTGTAAACAGCCCCTAAGTCATTGAATCATTCATTCAACCCAATTCAATCTAATTAGTTCAACATTTTGAAATATATTGCAGCAATTAATATGTTGTCCAACTTTATTTTTAATAATTATGATTTTTTATTTTACAATGTGACTTATTATTTTAACCGTAAGGCCACAATTACTTACTCTAAGAAAATGTGTGACACTGGAATGTTGACGAGACAACTGAGATCTTATAGCACTGAAATTGAAGCCATCATAGTGTTATATTTCATACAGGACACTGTAATACACCATTAATACACACAACATAATACATAGCCTACTGATTTGGGCATGATTCAACACCAACTCGCAGTCATCTGATGCTGATATGCCACTGCTTTCTATTGTGTTCATGTTATTGCCTATTAATGCATTTGTATGTCCATCAAGATCACTGCACATCATTATTATGACGCATAAGGATCATGACCATACACATGTACCCGTTACATTTAGCATATTAAGGAAGCTCTGATGGTGCATTAGTAACATGTATTTAATCACTTCTGGGGGACTTCAATCCGTATGATCCATGCGTTTAGTGTTTATGAGGTGCTCTGAGCGGGTGAGATGGATACATCTCAGCAGCAGCTCCGTGTCTGGGGGCCTTGCGCAGAAAATAACATTCACATTGCAATACCACCGCTTGTGTTTACACGTTCAGACCATGTCACTTTGAAGGGGCTTAACGAACCCCGAATGAGTTCAGAACTGGTGCTATCGATACCTATAAGCGTCACGAAATCGAGCAAAACACAGTGAAGTCTTATCGCTTCACCACACCTAGCAACAGCGCCGCTGCGACGCAGGAAGTCAGTGTGATTGTGGTGCGCGCGAGCCGGCCATTGCTGCGCGCGCTGCAGCGGCACAGATTCCGTTTCCGCGAGCGCACTTACCGATGTGATTATCCTCGATGTGCACGATGAGCTCGGCCAGCGACTCGAAGTGCAGTCCGCAGCCTCCGAACTGGCAAATGTTGGAGAAGAAGGAGGCGGCGGCGATGCCTGTCATGGTCTTTGCTACATTGAAGAGCAGCAGCACCGTGCGAGCGGAAAGGAGATCGCACACACGCACGCACACACCGTCAGGCAGGCAGACAACAGCAGCAGCAGCAGCTGGAGCAACGCAGGACGAGAGCGCGCGACGCAGCAGGAGAGGGAGAGGAGGGCCCACTGACACACGTCATACCTGTTGATATGAAATACTGCACACTAGTCCTGCTTACTACATAAGAATTTGTGCTTGGACACTTCAGAATTTGTATAAACATCAAATTGTATTATTATAAATAAAGGTATAACTATGGCTTTGGTCAACTTTCCAGAGGTATGAGGTGCTTCCCTGTCACATTTGATTTATAACAAATACATACATAGATGGACGCATAGCATCATACAAATACATCATACCTACCCACACACGTTGGGTTTCCATGTTTTATGGAGACTTTCCATATAGACATAATGATTTTTATACACAAATTATCCAAACTCTTCCTGCTCATCACAGAAAACGTTCTGCATTTTTAGTTTTTCAAAAAACATCACTTAGTATGATTTATAAGGCATTTTCCCATGATAAAACAAAAAAAAAGTCCCACAAGGTCAAAGATTTTTGGTATTTTCACACACACACACACACACACACACACACACACACACACACACACACACACAGGCCTATGTATTAGTTTTGTTACAAATAGATAGAATGTTTATATATACAATTCCCTAACAATGAAATAGGTCATACCAGTGAGTTCAACTATAAGCTTCATATGAAATCATGAGATAAATGAGAACATATCTGATAGCTGAAAAGAGACAGTGGATCTACCATAGACATTTCTTCATAGATATTCAGGAAACTGGTCAAGTGATGTCATCAGTGTGATTTTTATTTCAAAATAAGAGATTTTTGTTTAACAGTAACACCAGTGACACAACTCCAGGGGACCGCTCACTTTCATTATAATTTTTATAATATTTATTCAGCATTTTGTTTTTTATGTCATTTACATGATATATTTGATAGTTGTGTATACATTATTGTATTTTAAATGGTAGGAAAACCTGTTTTTGACCTCAAAATAAAGTATTTTCCCTCTGTACATGACTGTTGGGACGAGCACTTCTGTGGTGCTTGGAATTCTAATAAAAAACTTATGTTTCCACATTGATGGCTCAAGAAGGTGTTATTCTTCAATTAACATATTGTTTGGACATTTCCATAGAATGACCCATATGTCATTTAAAACTATAATTGTTCTCTTTATTATAATAGGCCTATGTTTATTATAGCAGCTTTATTAGTTTATTATAGGAATTTCCTATCCCTATAGGGGATTGAAATGTTCCACAGTAATGCCTGTAGGATACATTTCTTCATTACCCATTCATCTTTACATGATTTACTTTTTTATATATATATGGTTTGGCAATGTGGAGTTTGAAAAACACGTAACGGACTTTGTTTGCTTTGCAAACACACACACACACACACACACACACACATATATATATGTATTTTAACATGGTCTTGCAATAACCTGCATATGTATGTACCTTATCAACATCAGTAATAAAAAAGTTTCTATAGAATGTGAAGTAACAGTAAATAACGTAGGAAGTCAAATGCAGTGCAGTAGAAATCCACATGGTGGCAGTGTGAAATCACAAACGGAACTGTTACGACAATTCAGATCCGAATTATAAGCGTAGCACCACTGTACCATGTCCAAAAACATTGTAGTCCTAGCACTTTTTTGTAAAAAATAAAATAAAATAAACGTAAAACCTTATAGGGTATGTAAGGGTTGTAGCTGAATACTGCATCTAAAACTTTTTTAGATTGATATTTAATAGGCTATAGAAGGTGGTCCATATAAAGCTCTAGCTATTCAAATAATATATATTTTTTAATACATTTTTGAATGATTTTGAGCTTCTGTATATTATCATAAAGCTCCTAATACGTTTCCATACAGTATGTTCAATGTCATATACATTTAGCCAGTCCATTTATGGCAGAAAGGCTATAAAAGGCCATGTGGTCACACAGATGACTCGATCACTATAGTGTTTCTCCGCCAGTAATAGAGAGACCCAGTGGTGTGGACTACATTATTGCTGTTTTCTTTCCTCTTACTCGCGTTCACATCCATGTGCTTCATCCCTCTCTCCCGCCCTCTCGCCGCCTCTGTTTTTCCATGATTTCCTGTTCACGTTTGTTGGCAGAAGTTGCTGGTGCTGGTGTTGTGCCCGGTACTGTGTAATGGGGTCCTTGTTGGGTTGGGCCCCATGTACTAACTCACCACAGCAGAGCACATGGGCAGCTGTGCACCCTGATCGGCCTGCTTTTTCCAGCGCTGGAACTCGCCATGGGACATGTCTGTGAAAGCATTACATCATTGAGGCTTTCCAGATCTTACGGCATTTAATTTTGCTTTCAATTCACAAATAGTCCAATTTGATTGGATGGTCAGTTGTCAACCTCAGACTTTGCGATTGTTGATGAGATTCAGATTCTATTGCTCAATGCCACATTTTTTGGGGGAAAGTTGAATCTCAGAAACCATTTAATGTAGGCTGTGTAGTTTAACCCTATTGTATCATATTTCAAACATTGATTTCAAAGCCCTCTAAATTATCAAAATTATAAAATATTTGCTGTTGTACACAATCAACTACATGCCCTCTGTCATCTGATTCATATGTACTTTTTTAGCAAGTAAATTGTCTGAAAAAATGTCTAATGTCTACCTTCAGGTCTTTTTGCTGTGAAATGTTTAATGATTTTATAAATGTAGCCTAGTAAATGCAAGAATAACTTTTATACCTTTAGTAATAGGTGATCCATATATATATATATATAAATCATGTGAAAACGTGAGTATTAAATATGATCAGGCTTTTGAGGAACATTTATTTATCTCTCAATCATCATTGCATTGCATTTTCTTACTAAGACATATGGGAGATATAGATTGGTGACTGTATTTATATGCAATGCATTTTATGTTGTAGATAATATTATAAAGATCTCATTGATTTACATTATAAGCATTTGAATTTCATCTTTTTGGCCATATAAATATCAGCAACTGCACCAGATTGCATATTTTCGCTCAGTTTGGGCCTCTGAATAAAAATGAAGATGTTTTTTCCTCCTCGAGTCAGAGCTTCATATTCTCACTTCAAAAAAATAAATAAAAATTGCACGCATGTTGTGTCTGATGTTGTAGAGAGCAATACATAAAACGCATTACCATTCTGATCCATCTACTTGTAGACGAATACGACCCTGTATGAGTGAGTGGAGGCGGGGCTCAAATGCATATTACGCAAATAAATCTACATATACTAAATAAAGCAAGGCTGTAGAGTTAAATTCAATCAATTTAAGGCATGAATATTGTTTTTTTTTACAGGAAAAAAACTTTAAATGTCATTTTAGTGATCAAATATGATTTTTAAGGGATACAAATTATTTAACTATAGGGGGACTTTAAATCTGGTTCAAGATTCTGTGATGACTGATAGGGTAAAGACACTGCCGTTGAATATTTTGATATTTCAAAGGCCCACAAAGTGTAATTCGGTCTCCTAATGTTACCAAACGTAAACCCCCAGACCTCATTAAGGAAGTAAATGACATAATGTTCAGACATACTGGCCTTCCCAAGTTCCCTCGTTGGCAACGGAAAATGCAGAACTCAGACGCAGATGGCATCACGCCCTCACCACTGCAGTCATACTGTATAAACTACTCACAAATGCTGTCCTTCATTATGTAATGGCTACATTGTTCCACTTCAAACAGTTCCAGTGCACTTTCTGTTGGTAATAGTGTTATAATGCACTGTGTGGTTTATAAACTCTTGAGTGTGGTACAGTGGTAGCCCTATGTACAGTATTTGTCTAAAGGTTGCCAGGTTTTGAGATCACAAGGTTTTTGGTTTTATTTTACCCGATGGCTTATTATACATTTCTAATGGGCATTCTACACTTCTCCTAAGCCCAGGTTATTGGCTATTGCTTTAAATTATGCCCTTTTACGAAGTCTTGGCACAGACTTTGCAAGCACAGATTTCACAGGACGTTTCAGAGTGATTTTTTTGTTTTGTTTTGTAATTTTCTTAAAGATACAATGTTATCCACCATTTAATCATATTTGTCAGAAAACTATGGTAATACAAACAGTAATCGATCACAAAATCATGGATAATTTTCCTAAGGGGCGGTGGACAGTCTTACAAAAGTAAGAGCTTACAAAAGCTAAAATAAACACTAACGTTACATCAATACTGTAATGTTAGTTAGCAGGCTAGCGGAGGCAAAGCTTTGCTCTTCGTTACCGTAACGTTACATCATAGCTATCATAGCAACTACATAAAGCTTATAATTGGAACTGTTAATAGAAAACACAACTACAAATAATTAGACATACTTACAAGTTGTGATCCGTAAACAACAGATTGTCCCGACAAAATTGTTTAGCGCCGTTTTTTCTTTTTTTTTTTCTTTGTTTGTTTTAGAATATAAGGGCCAGTTGCTCAGCAACAAACAACCAATTATAAACTGAACAGTGCTTGACTCAATTTCAGAAACTTTCACGCACTGTATTTTTGTTTCAGCATAAACGCATTAATTGGAGTGAAAGAGAGACAGTTTTAATTTTACAGTTATGACCCGAATAATCTATTCAGGACAAACTGGATGGTAGGCTATACAGACCGAAATAAGCCCAACAGATGTATAATGTCGAGAGTTATTTCAAGGTTATTTAAGTAGCCTACATGTTTTCTTCCATAACATACACATCTGAGTGAAATGGATTGTCAAAAAAGAAAAATTGAAGGATGAGACTATTCCATCCATTCATATCTGAATGTGAGTTTGCAGTCGATTATAAGAAAGGAGCAGGTTTTAAGTGGACTAAATGTTTGGAGATGTCCTGCATATTTCACCAGAGAGTCTGTCATTTTCGTTGGACAAAAACAAAACAAAAAAAGAACATATAGGCTATATGGATGATCACAATAAGATCTATAACATGCATCAAGAAAATAGATAGGGTGAATTCTCATTTAATGCCGACTTTAAAGGTCACGTGTTTGTCTAATAAATTAAACTGATATCGCAAATATGTAAATGAGAACATTAACGCATGCTTTATGAATGTAAAGCATGACATCTCAATACCTGAATAGAGTAATTCTTAATGCTGGGTCAAAATTCATCCATGTGAAACCCAGAATGACCAGTATGGTTAATTTTTGTATCTTTTTATTTTTTTGTGTGTGTGAAAAACCCTCTGAAGATTCAGAATCTAGATGACCTCTTATAGTGCCCATAGTGAAATTTCTTCATGACATCACTTCCTCTGACTTTAAGTCAAAATAATAAGTTTCTTTCTAAAAGTCTTCTTCTGTTGTAGACGACCACTTTGAGCAAAACAATGAGCTTTGTTGGGGGAGAAAGCATGTGTTATTGCAAGCTGTATATACATCAACATTTCCATCCCTGCAGGCACTTCAAGACACGGAGAAGATGGAACATTCCGTTAAGAAGATCAAACAGCCAATGCACTTCCTTGCCTGATCATTCTTAGAATCGTTCAAACCTCTTTGAGATATGCATTTGACTTTTAGCTGCATTTCACATTTCACTTGAATGTAAAATACATCTTGATTTGTGCAATGAATGAATGCAATGAATGAATGAACGAAGAGGAAAACCCGTGTATATTTAAAATCTTTAAAGTGCAGTTTATATTCTATATTCTATTGTTGGACATGTTCACAATCAAAGGTGAATCTAGTCCAAGGTCAATTTAAGTCAAAGAGCTGATTTAACACATCTCACAGTTGTGTTTGTTGCCTATGAATCTTTGGATGAGGGTTTCTTCTGTCTAATGTGAATCAACGCTCTGATGTCAAATTGCAATTAGTTTCAGCTGTCTTGTTCTCCACTTGCAGATCCTGGGATCAGACATCTTATGTGCAAATTTGGGATGCAAATTTATGTGCAAATCATTCAGGAAACTTGAGTGTAATCTCCCGTAATTACTGATTATATGGTGCTTTATATATCACAAAATAAAAATAAAATGTAAAGCAAATAAATACATAATTATTAACTAAGTGTAATATATAATAAACAATTAACTATTTAAATAAAACTATTAAATAATAAAATATGAAAAGAGAAAAATATCTTTATTTAGACTAAACTTACTAAACTAAACTTAGAAAATGTCACACCAACTGACTGAATGTACACAACTGGTCAAAAGTTTGGAATGATTCAGATTTTTTAAATGTTTTTTGTTTTGCAAGAAGTCAAGGCTGTATTTATTTAAACAAAAATACAGTAAAAACAGCAATATTGTAAAATATTATTACAATTTAAAATAACTATTTCTATGTGTATATATTTTAAAATATAACCCTGTGATGGCAAAGATGAATTTTACTGTATTTTTGATCAAACAAATCCAGCTTTGGTGAGAATATTCTTTTAAAAAACATTTAAAATAATCTTAATTATTCCAAACTTTTGACCGGTAGTGTAAATCAAATATTTAATTTGAGAAAAAAAAAAAATTTAAACTCAATTAGACCTGACATTAAGATGTCACTTTTTCACCTCTTTCCTAAATTCAGCCCTGCAAGACGTTTGGGGACAGACTAACCTGCCATGCATTAGAGATAAAATCCTTTAAAGCGTGGGGTCAGTGACCCATCACTGACTGTGCACTTATGCCACTTACTGCACAGCTCTCCCATGGGATGATGTCTGGATGGCTGGGAGAAATATATAGACCATAAAGGTACAAAAACTGTCATAAAGCTTTGATTAAGGCCCAGGTTAAAAGACACAGGCAAGTGAAACGGCTGAGTTATGACAGCAGTTGAGGCTATAGCGTTATTGTTCCCGTGACAGAGCTCTTAGCACGGGTGGCTCATTGTAAACAGCTCCTTTCCGAGGAGCAGACAGTCGTTAATTGCCGAAACAATCCCAGACTCCTCCAGTGTACCCTCGGCATCAGAAATCACACTGCCGCCAACAGCACATTCACTAAAGCTTGAAAGGTTGTGACTCTGTCTCTTAGCTGCATGTGACTCTTTTTATTTTTACCCTATTATCGCTGACGTGTCAGTTTAACAGCTATGATGAACCTCATGACCATTTTCTTTGCTATACTGTCTTTTGCAGGTAAAAAATATACTCATAAAATGACTGTATATTCGATTAATAGTTCTAGAACAGTTTTAATAGCTCTATTACTGTTTCTTGGATGTTTGGGCTCATTAGGCAGTGTATGTTTCTGAAAGTCATGCTATGGGAATTAACCTATTTTATGAGGTGGTAATTTCGTATCAAATTATATGATGTGAATTGTACAAAAATGTAAGATTTTTAGAAAAAGGTAAGCATGAAGGCCCTCCTCTAACCCCAGCTCTAACCCTAAAACCCACCACTGGGGCGTATTGTGCAAAAACGTTTGAATGAGATCTACGAATCATGTGAATTTGTAAAAACGTAAAATAGTTACGAATAGCCATGTTGGAATTGGAGGACCACTTTGATTTGTTTCACATTTTTTCCTTTTAAAATCTTTTTTTTTTATTTTTATTCACGGTTCACTGTAAAAAAAAAAGCCTTACATTTTTAAGTACAATCAACTTGGATGTTTAAGTCATGTCAACTTAAATTACATTAAACTGACTTAAAAATGAGTTGAATATTGTATAACTTATAAAAAAAGTTGAAAATTGCTTATTTTGATGACTTAAAGGCAGGGTAGGTAGGAATGGTCTAAAAAAATTCTTTTTCAAATTTGTTTAAACTTTATGTACATATCAATACATAATTAAAATGTAAGTACTCTGAAAAAGAAAGTATAAAAATCGAGTGTCTGTAGACCTCTCAGGACTGTTTTAAAGACAGTTCATTATTTCCATTCACTCCACCCCCTCCCTTCTGGGCTCCTTCCAAAGCCACGCCCCCAAAACACATGAACGCGCGACTCCAACCGCTGAGCTGAAGACGCATTATTTACCTGAGACAAGCAGAGAGGAAGGAGCACAGTGCATGTAGTGACATCATGTCAGAATCACATGTAATAAAAAAATCTAACGCTAATTGCTTATGAATATAAACAAATAAGATGTATTTTAGTACTCACTATCAAGCTAGCATATTGATATTGGTAAATTTAAAATATATATTTTTTGATTCGCTAACGAGCTAGTTATATAAGCTAAAAACAGGTTGCATTGATACACTTTTTTACATTACCATCAGTAATATTGTGATGAAGATGAATTTCGTGTAAGATTCATAACATATATGGTGTTCTGCATGTAGGGGTGGGAGATATTGACAAAAATGAATATCTCGATATTTTTTTCCAATATCTAGATATCGATATTCAGGCGATATTTTTGCCATCCTTCAAAGAAATGTGAGCAAACTGGCAAAGAAGGTCCAGTTGGTCTTTTGACTTGCTGCATTTGACCTATATTATACTAGGCTATAGAAAAAAACAATAAAGGAGCTAACTAAACAGAATCTGTGGCAGCCCCTACTTTTTCCACTTACAAAAAAAACAAAAAAAAAACTTAACTAGGCACTTCTTGCAACAGTGATTATTAAATCAAACAACAATATGGTTGATGATCAATTCAAAGTAAAAAAAAAATAACATTTTCAAAACGGTATAAATCCATTCATTTTTCCCCCAAAACGCTATAAATCCATCTTTTTTTTTTTTTTTTCTAAATTTATGGTTTGTCTTTTTAAAAAAGTTTTTGTCTTTTATTTTTCGTGTTTGCATTTATGAAGAAAAAACAATATTACTTGACAGTTCTCCATTATGGACGCGAGCGCTCTGAAAGCTGCACTAAGACTTTCAAACTTTAACAGAGACCTCAAAACAGAAAGCACAAAGCCTTTCTTTAAAACGAATTTCGTTTTGTATTAATTGTATCTTAATTTTAATAATTTTTTTTTTCATTAATTCATTAATATTTTCATTCCTGGATTAAATACATAAAGTAAATATAGGCTATCAATCACAACATAAGGTGCTTGAACTGGAGATTATATCATCGTGAACCGAACCGTAGCCTCGCCTCACAGGCCTAAAAAATGTGGAATATATTTACAGAAATCTGGTTCTAAACAAAACCATCCAAAACAAAATAAAACTATGTAGCCTAATAAATGTGCATTTCTCCGGTGCATGCGTTCACTAGCCTACTGCGAAGATCGCGAGTCAAATATCGTCAACTTCATCTTTGCAGCCGACACAGAAATTAATAAACAATTAAAATGTCTTATTGCAATATTTTACACATTCATAATCATTACTTTTGCTGGTTCTTTGAGGCAGCTTTTTAGGTTTATGGCGTTTTGGAAAAGAGCTCTTCACGTACAAACATCGTTTCACCAAGGCACAGCAGCCCTTCAGCACATAAGAACAAAAAGAGAAAAAGCACGGACTTACTAATTACGAAACTTTGATGTGGTTGAACAGGTGAAACAGTCACAAATTCCTCTGCAACTCAAACATTCTCAGTACGAGTTATGAAGGAAGAGAACAGCATTTCAGTTTTCAGCGCGTCCTCCTTTGATTGCTGTGTTGTGACTGGAAAAGTGCATGCAGGAGCACATGCGCAAAATGTAGGTTTGTAAAATGTTCTTTTGTAAAATAAAAAATAATTTTAGGGCGAAGCAGAGGAGGTCGTGCAAGAGGCCGTGGCGTGCAACTAGGGTCCGAGGAAGTAGAGGCTGAGGACGGGGTGGTCGCTGGAAAGCCACGATGATATTGACACGCGTTTTATTTCTTTGATTATCCAAAGACTTTTTGTTCATTACCTTTTCTTGTACTGTCTTCTTTTTTTGCCTTGTTTGCCTTCACTAACTGCATGCCGGTAATGTGAATTTTGATTGCTCTTTCTCTGCCATTGTTTTGCTATTCCTAGGTTCCGTGCCTCTCGAATTCCTCAAATCAAACGTGCGCGCGCAAGTGGGCAGATCCCGTGGCAAAAGGGTGGTTGCCATGGTTGCGAGAGAGAGTGACAGTCGCCTAAGCCAATCCTTTGATTCGTCCCGAATCGAAATAATGAGCTGTGTTTAATACAGATTAAACGGTCTAGAGTCACTTGATTTTTATACTCTTTTTTTCAGAGTACTTACATTTTAATTATGTATTGATATATATAGAAAGTTTTAACAAATATGGATCTTTTATTTTTATATAGTCCTACCTACCCTGCCTTTAATGCAATGTAAAAACATATGTTGTCTAAAAATGTTGATCATTTATATGTTATTGTATTTGGCAACTGTCACATTCACCATCTGTCATCGTCTGTCTTCGTCTTCACTACAGTTCCCAGAATCCTCCTTGTTTCCACACCTGTACTCACTCCCTTCATTACCCACCTGTTCGTCATCATCATCAGCATCACCTGTCTTGTGTTCATCTGTCTGTGTATTAAAGTTCCTTCTGTTCACTCATCACTTGTTGGTCAATGTTAATGTTTAGGTTAGGTTTATCCATGTTCTGAGCGCATGCTCCCTTTTTGTTTGTATTTGTTAAAATTGAGAATTAAAACCAGTTTCTTCATCTTCGTGTTCGCCTCCTACTTCATCCTTCCAGAAGCCTGACAGATTGACCGACCAAAAAACAAGATGGACGAACACCTCAATTTCATCCTTGTGGCCCAGGAGAACCACGACATCCTGGATTTCTCCCGGAAGTTTTTTCAGCTCGCCCTCACAAGTTCTTTGGAGGATGAAACCCTCAGCACACAATTCCTGATCGGGGCTACTTTCCATCGTCCCCTCAACCTCCCAGACATCACTGGACTTTCCTGGAAAGAGACGGTAATCCGGTGTCTGGAGAGTGTTGCGCCCCGGTCAGGAATGTCACCCAGCCCTGCACTTCACGCCAGTCCAGCCGAGCCTGCACTTCACGCCAGTCCAGCCGAGCCCGCACTTCACGTCAGAGCTGCCGAGACCAAGGCAGTATGCGTCGTGCCCGCCGCCCCTGAGACTGTGAGCGTCATGCCCGCCGCGCCTGAGACAGTGAGCGTCATGCCCGCCGAGCTGGAGACTAACAGCTTCATGCCCGCAAGGTCCTCTTCACCGCTGGTCCCGTCTAGCACAGAGCCTTCTTCACCGCTGGTCCCGTCCAGCACAGAGCCTTCTTCACCGCTGGTCCCGTCCAGCTCAAAGCCCTCATCGCTGGATCCGCCCAGCACAGATCCCTCGCCGCTGGATCCGCCCAGCACCGAGCCCTCGCCGCTGGATCCGCCCAGCACCGAGCCCTCGCCGCTGGATCCGCCCAGCACCGTGCCCTCGTCGCTGGATCCGCCCAGCACCGTGCCCTCGTCGCTGGATCCGCCCAGCACCGTGCCCTCGTCGCTGGATCCGCCCAGCACCGAGCCCTCTTCACGGTCCCCATCAGCCCGGTCAGAGACTGTTTATAACCATCCTTCTCTGGTACCCGGGACTTACCCCAAGTATTTTTTGGGGGGGGGCCAAAGGACTCCGTCCTGGCCACTCGAGGGGCCACGGCCACCCGAAGGGTCCTCACCGCCGTGGCCACCTGAAGGGTCCTCACCGCCGTGGCCACCTGAAGGGTCCTCACCGCCGTGGCCACCCGAAGGGTCCTCTCCGCCATGGCCACCCGAAGGGTCCTCTCCGCCATGGCCACCCGAAGGGTCCGCACCGCCATGGCCACCCGAAGGGTCCGCACCGCCATGGCCACCCGAAGGGTCAGCACCGCCATGGTCTCCTGCTCTGCCTGCACCACCATGGTCCCCTGTTCTGTCTGCACCGTTGTGATCACCTCCTCCTCTGTCTGTCCTGCCACCATCCTGGAGTCCGTACTTCTGAACCTGTTCCACCTTCCCGTCACGGACTCCAGGATGCCCACCCCTCCTCCCGTATGCTGCCTTCTTTGGCGCGGGACGCGCCTTGCGGGAGGGGGGAGTAATGTCACATTCACCATCTGTCATCGTCTGTCTTCGTCTTCACTACAGTTCCCAGAATCCTCCTTGTTTCCACACCTGTACTCACTCCCTTCATTACCCACCTGTTCGTCATCATCATCAGCATCACCTGTCTTGTGTTCATCTGTCTGTGTATTTAAGTTCCTTCTGTTCACTCATCACTTGTTGGTCAATGTTAATGTTTAGGTTAGGTTTATCCATGTTCTGAGCGCACGCTCCCTTTTTGTTTGTATTTGTTAAAATTGAGAATTAAAACCAGTTTCTTCATCTTCGTGTTCGCCTCCTACTTCATCCTTCCAGAAGCCTGACAGCAACATTTGCACACCTTGTGAATTCTTTAATAGCATACATGCGCCTATGTTTTGTAATACCAGCACCTGTTCACAGAGAGATTTAATAGAAAGTAGGCCTTCCGAATGCCACAGAAATAAATAAAGGTATTAGTTTGTTTGTCCTTTGATGCCACCTGCATCACATTACGTCTGCCTGGCAATTATCTGCAGACAAAGGAGTCAGAGCTTTGATTCTGTAACACCATCTTCTAAATTCAACACTTGCAGGCAGACATAATCTAGCCAATAATTTATTTACCCATGACACTTTCATTATTTAGTAAGCAGAGGCACCGGCAAGATGTGCACAATTAACAGACCTGGATAACTGAGCTGAGATGTTTGGTGTCTTTAGTCATCTCTCCTATCCAAAACATGTAAATCAAACCACGTATTTACGTCATGAGAAGTCATCAGCGTTATAAACATTTTAACCGGTCAGTTGTTCATAATATATGAAAATGAAAAATTAAGAATTGAAGTTTCTAAATATTTGAAAGTTTATAAACTATAATGATCTTTCAGACATTGTACAATATAAAAGTGTTCAAAATTCAAAATAATAAAACATTAATGTAATTATAGTGTTATAACAATTGACCTAAACTGTATTAGTTGTTTAATTGCCAATAATGTGCATTTATATCTCATGATCATATAGCCTACACTTTTTTTTTTTTATTTTTTATCAACAGCAGTTTATGACTAACTCGCTGCGAAAACAATAACAAGTTGAAGTCAGACAGATGTTGGTGTTGCCACACCCACTGGTCCTGACCCCGCCCCGCCTGCCCCTCTCGCCCCGCCTCTACGAGGGACCGCAATGATTTAGAAGTTCAGGAATCCCACGTGACGTCACCAAAGGGTGATGTAATGCTTCTCTAAATAGATCGTATTGTAATCTTTCCTCAGTCCAACGTGGTTCCTTCAGAAAGTGTGCTGCATCTTCTCCAGACTTCTGCGGTGAGTTGTTTGAGTTGTTTTTCATGCCGATACATCCATTCCTTCGCATTCACATGCACTTGCCGAGTCGGTGCCATTGAAATAGTCATTCTCTTGAGCCTGAAGAAGTGACAAGTTGTTAGGGATTCACATGAACAGATTCTAAGTACTTTTACAGACTCTGTTTGTACGCGTGAAGTCGTTCACGTTTCATGCAGGAAAGTAAACACGCGGAACATGATTGATTATTTTCGGATCTCCAGGGATTGTTTGCATGTAACAGCTTTGCGCACTGTCTTTAGCCAAATTGCGCATTAAGGGATCGTGTCGCATTAAACAACTAGCTTAATCTTGATTCTGATCTCAAACTTAAGTCGTTGTATTGTGCAAAACTTTACGCGGAGTAGGTGGTTTTTTAGTTTGCGCGCATGAAGCTGTCAAACACGATGTGTTTCTACAGTTTTTACTTGTGCGTGCATGTGTTTGTATGTGCATGTGTGGCAAGCTGTTTTAACACTTATTCCTCTAACGAACTCATTTTTATGTTACTAGTAGCCTACTTATTTCTAATTACTAGTTAGTAGGCTAATCTAGTCGGGGCTAGAAGCCTATATTTTTTTAATTTCACTAGTTATATTCATTGATAGCTACTTTTAGTTATTAGTAAATATCTGTAATTTAGCCATTCATATGCATTGGTGAATATGAGTAAAAATACAGGTCTAACTAGTAAGATGCAATTTTAACTTCACAGTAAATAAAAGTTGCTGCTTTGAATTAAGTACAATCAACTTGGATGTTTAAGTTATTTCAACTGAAAGTTAAACTTAAACCTAAAATGACTTAAAATTAGTTGAATCTTGTATAAATTAAAAAAGTTGAGAGAAGAGATCAGTAGCCTATAGTGTGTCATAAATAGGTAGCCTACTTGGTACTAATGGAATAGATAGTAGGAGTAGCTATTGTTAGATTTTTACTAACTTTAGTAATATAGATTGTTAGATTCTAAAACTTACAAAATAATAGGCTATATAGTTACTGGAAATAGTAATACTTAGGCTACAGTAAAATTAGAATAGGGACCAGCAACAACTGGAATACATAATAGTATGAAGTGAATAGTTGATACTTGAACCAGATCCAAAAAGAATCCAGTGGCAAAAGAACTCCTTTCCTGTAACAATGGAATAGATTTTCAAATAAGCAATGAATGTACATATAGCCTAACTGAAAAAGATTCTTCGCTATTGGATTACTTGCCAGTAGAAATAAGAACTAATAACGAATATATAGCCTGCATATTAGTAAGTTGTTTTAAATGAAAAAGTGTTAACATGGCTTGCCACAGCGTGTATGTTGTGTCCTTTTCACGCTGTGACACAAGTGTTCTGCATTGTTCCTTTGAAGCGGTCCGTTCTAGAGAATTAGTTTGTAGCGTTGAATCTGTTTTGTTTCATTCATCAACACGCAGAAACTGAGGAACTTCTTTCGTCTGTGGAAACTACTGCACCTCAGTGTTTTCCCGTTTCGACAAGAGCTACCGCGGCTGTCAGAGGGGTCCCAGTCCGCTCTTTTATAAAGGACGAGTTAAAGCATGAATCTTTGCACTGAATCACACGTCTTTATTTTCTAACACCGTAACAAGAAAGCAATGCTTCGACGCATGACGTCATAATGCAGGCCAGTCAGACTTTGATTAACCGTCCAGATATTGAGGGTTTCAGCGGTTTGTGCTGACGAGGCAAACTCTCTTCTAAAAGCCCAAATGCTTAAAAGATTTGAATCCACTGATACGTTTGACTGGGTTCTTTTCATTACAACACAGATAAATGTTGGTTTGTAAGAAAGTACAGCAAACAGTCGTATATTAAACATATATGTAGCCTACAGTTCATCTTCACACAGGGAGGAAAATTAAAATAGATTACAGTTATTCTATCACATTGTCCAGGTTGAAGATTGAACGAGTTCACACTTAAAATGTGAAGTCTGTATCATTTACTCACTTTCATTTTGATACAAACCTGTATTAGTTTCTGTGGAACACAAAAAGAGATGTTTTAATTGTACGGAAAAAAAATCAATGTAAGTGAATGGCAGCAACTGAGGCTGTCAGTTTTTGCATTCTGTCCACCTATCCTTTTGTGTTCCATGGAAGAAAGAAAGTCATAAAAGTTCGGAATAACATGAGAGTGAGAGAGAGCAAATAACTGGATATTCAACTTCTAGCTTGATTTATGTGAACTTGATTAGAAACATTTAATACTATTATCTGTGAAATGCACCATATTGTCAGCTGTGAAACAAGACATATCAGTCACACTTTAGATTAGGGTCCAATTCTCACTATTACCTAGCTATGAACTATGACTTTTGCCTCAATAAACTCCTAATTACTGCTTATTAATAGATAGTAAGGTAGTTGTTAAGTATTGGGTAGGATTAGGGGATATAGAATATGGTCATGCAGAATAAGGCATTATGCTTTATAAGTACTAATAAACAGCCAATATACTAGTAATGCATGCTAATAAGCATCTAGTTAATAGTGAGAATTGGACCCTAAACTAAAGTGTTACCGACATATCTAATAAAATTGAGTGACTGGTATTGGAAAAAATGTCTATACGACTATTATAAACATTCCTTCCCTCTCCAGTTTAATTAATCTGGCTGATAGAGTGAATTACAATGAGTGGAAAGATTTAGAAAATTCTAAATGCCTTATAATATGTGGTGTATGATAACATGGCAATTAAAAAGTTTTTGATGTTAATTTTAATCACAAATGGCATGTTTTCATTTTGCCATCTCTTTTGTACACTGAACAACAACAACGTTCCGATATACAACCTTCATATTTCAAATGTTTGTACCTCCTGTATCAAAGCCTGAAGTTCTCTAGGTCTCTGTGAGTTTATGTTTGAGAAGATGTGATGACTGACAGTGATTGAAGGTTGCCTTTGTTGGGCCCCTTCGTCTGTTCATTAAGAGAGGTTTATGGCATCCTTTGCATTGTCTGTATGTTTCTTATTCCTTGCCCCGGGCCCTGAGCTGATCCTACCTTGAACCTTTTCTGCCGAAGGCCTGTGGGGGACGGGGGGTGGGAGGTTGTAGGTTGGATTTGAATTGCGGTACAAGTTTGTGCTTGCTGTAACCTTCACCACCCTCCTTCTCCCCTCGGCCTGTGAACCACACTGTTTGAATTCAAATGAAGAAAGTTCCTCACCGGTTCCCTGTGAAACTGTACTCCGGTCCCCTAATCCTCCTCGGCTGCCACATTGGGCCGTTCTAAATTTGAAGTGTAACGAAATTTCCTGTGTTAAATGAAAACACCGGTGAAATAAAAGCCAAGCAGTGTATGACCACCGGTGAGCAAACATCTCACACCTGGTCTTGTGTCACATGGGAATATTGAGCAGTTTAGGTGGCTAAAAGACTTGCTGGAGGGTGGAAATGATACGGTAATATTTTTCATAAAAATGAATGAAGTGCATAATCCTATGTTTAAATGAACAGATTTGATGACAGTCTTTGTAGTGGGGATTTCGCATGTTGGAGAACATGCATAGTGGAAATATGGAATATTGCTGCAGGCGTCTGATTGTGTTGCACTGCTGGTTATGCTTTTGGAATTAGGCCAGATGATATCACAAGACGGCATATCTCAGGTCTCGTAACATTTGAGAACACAGCATGTTTACAATAATTACAATGCATTCTCAAATCTTGACTGATACGGTGAAAAGTTTGTAAAGTTTAAGGCTAGATAAGGACACAGAAACATGTTCCTCACTATAAAGGTGTATTGGTAAAGTCAACATGAACTCAAAACTGATCACATTTAACACATTCATGGTTCTTTATTCTGAATGATTCATCGGTGCACCTTATTCCAAAGAAAAAAAAGCTTTTTGGATATATGGGAAACTCAGTGCAATTCGCTCAGTCAGCCAGATTAATTTTAACCGAAGAGGGAAGGAATGTTTATAATGAACATATAGTCATTTTTCAATTTTATCAGAAATGTCTTGTTTTACACGTGATAATTATATAAAATGTTTTTTATCAGGTTCAAATAAATCAAGCTATAAACTGAATATCCAATAATTATGATGTTATTCCGAACTTGTATGACTTTTTTATCTTAAAACCTTGAATCCAATGCAAGTAAAATATTATGACTTTACCTCTGAAACGTCTTTGCTTTTCAGCTGAGAGAAGAGTCAAATAGAGATGATACGATCAATTTCTGATATTTCTATCTCGTTGTCGTTAAATTTCCCTCAGAAATACATCACATTACGGAAGTAAAATGTTAAATAAATTTACTCAAAGAAATTGTTCACTCAAAAATGAATATTCTCTCATCATTTATTCACTCTCATGTTGTTCTCATGCTTTGAAAAACGTCTCAGTGTTTTCTTGTCCATACAATGAAGGTCAATGGTGACCAAATTAGTTTACCAGGATTTTTCAAAATATACTATTTTGTGTTCTGTGAAAAAAAGTAAATGAGAAAATGACGACTACATTTTTTAGATGATCTGTCCCTTTATTTTAACAAAAATAGTTCTGGCAAAAGTGTTCAATCTCATCTAGTGACAGAGGCTCTTGAAAGGTTGAATACTGAACAGCCAAAATGACGGTTTTTAAATAGCAATTACAATGAAAAGTGAGAGCGGAATAAGACAGATGCGGTATAGACTTGGAGGTGCAACTTTCTGAGAGCTGTGTGTTAGTGACTTGCCATTTAGCAGACGTGTTCTTGATGTCAGTTCGCTTACAGAAACACCCTGTCCAGACCATGTGTCCCCAAGGGCCGCGTGTCAGAAGCCGCCTTGAGGGGCTCTGTCCCAAGGCCGGACTGTAAGGAAAAAGATGTCTGGTTAATATAACGGCAAATTTGCATGTTTTGACTGCATGGGAGGAAACAGTTGACTAGACCAATCGGACAGGGAAAAAAAATGCACATGCAAATCGTGTATGAAAGCGTTCACACAGCGGGGGCTCATGTATCCGAGCCTGAAGCATTTGAATTCATGCTTTTCTCTTAATGTTTTCGCCTTTCAAAGTTTTGAACGTGTTTATTTTCCACACATTTGGAAAGTGTTTGTTGTTTAAGCTGTCTAAGCGGTGTGTCAATACGTAGCCACAGTCATTAGTCTGTTTTGCTGCTGTATATGAAGGGGACTCGACTCTGGCTGTCATGGACTATTACAGCTGTGTCTCATTAGGCTGTTGTAGACCATAATACTGTTACTCTTTCGCACAAAACTTACATAAGGGTGCTGCAAAATTCCCAAAACAGGTGTTAGAAACATTGGCCAAGTTTATGATCACCTGTGATGCATGACATGCAGCCAAATTTTGCAATACAGTTTTTTCGCTGTTGCGATAAAATAGTCATAAGCATTTGTTGCCATCTCAGGCCCACACAGAATCTGAGGCCTGGCAAGGGGGCGGGACATTTCCGAAACACGCTAGAAGTGGTTGACCAATCACAACGTATTGCTCCAGTTGACTAATCAGAACAGTCAGAATCAAACACCCAGACTCCCTATAGATCATCACTCGTTGAATAGAATGAGACTAAAGCACAATTGGTGCCTGATATATTCCACAGAATCGCACTCTGATCCCCTTGGCGACAGTAGCAGAGGGCTCAGCGTGGGCCCACATAAGAAAAGCACGGCAAAGTACGTCCCATCAGCATCAGAGGAGCAGCCCGGTCACACTCCATGTGCGTGAAACTGAATGACTGGCATACCATTCCATTGTCAGTCTTTCATCCATGGCATTTAGCAGCATCATGGCACTGAACAAGGGATTCCAGTGCTCGTGGTGAGCTGTAACGGAGAGAGAGATTTGCCATTGAAATGTAATCACCACTTGTGAATAGGACACTAGAAATAGTTCAGAGTTTTGTCATTGTAATGAAACATTTTTACACTTTATTGCCCTCTCTGTAGTTTGTCACCCTGTCAGTTTGCTGTGTTGCCGCACATTGTCACCCTGCTGTTGGGTAGAGGCAGCTATATTTCACCATTAACAGTTGACTTTAAAACTGACCTGGGTCATGATGCTCTTTTTTCAGATCTATTATTTATTTTAAAATACTTAAAATTGAAATGATATGAAATTAAGTGTAATTTCAATTTTCTCTCTCTCTCTCTCTCTCTCTCTCTCTCTCTCTCTCTCTCTCTATATATATATGTATACATATTAGTATTATGTTAAAAAAGATTTAGCATTAAAATGTATCATTAAAAGGATGAAGAAAACTTTATTGTGTAGCTTTACATAATCTTTTATTGTTTTTTCTATATATATAAGCACAATTTAAATATTTGAAAAAATATATATAAGTATAATAAAGATAATACAGAAAATTATATCATAAAGATAAATTATATCATAATATAGTAAATTATATAATAAAGATGACCTCTGAAAACCCTCATGACAGTGTGTCAAGATCGATAGGTCTTTTAAAATACCAGATCATTTGACCTTTGACATGGTCAGGTTAGTTGTGATAAAATCCAGGTGGTAAAATATCATAAAAAGGCAAATAGGAAAAAAATAGGAAAATAGGAAAAAATAAATAAATAATAATAATAATTATATATATAATCATTAAATATTCTTCAATATAAATATCAGGACAGTTATACAACACTGACATTTTTCATCTTTTTTAAGTTCATACTATATATATGTATATGTATATGTATATATAAACGATGACAAAATAAACACATTAAACAAGATAAATCATATATGCTTAATTTCACAAATATCACAGAAAGGATTAAAAAATGTATATTATAAAATATTTAAAAAAAAAATTAATCCTATATTTTTTATGCTTAAATGAAATTATGAATTATGAACCACCTGAATTATGAAATTATGAAGCAATATGATTTATCTAGTATAGTATCTATAGTAAAGTATATATATATATATATACTTTTTTGCATCATTGTATCATAAATATACTTTTTGATGTGTACAAGGTGTAAGCAAATTATGTTATGACATTGATGCTTACACTACATGCCATTTATAAAGTTAATACATTCAAACTGTTGGTGAATTGTATACAATTTTTCAAAACAATGTGAAGCCAACATGAACGCAAAGAATACACTTCTAAATTTTTAAAAGTGGGTCCCTATTCTTTATCTTGGATGTCCTTAACTGTCATCGACCCATCTAATACAAACTGCTAAAGACACGGCTGGTGAAGTATTAAAAGGGCAGTTTAGGTGTCAAAAGAGTTGCTAATGACTGACAGTTCACTGATACCCTGACCTCAGTGCCGTGCGTCTGGGTTTAGCCACACACTTGCGTGCACAACACAGAGAGGATAGTTTACACCTTACCCTGTGGTCAGCGACGGCTCCATGGAGACGAAGGAGCAGGGTGACACTTCAGGGGTCAGTTTTAGCCTAAACCTTTACAACTCCTAATGCCCTCTCCCAGGGCGTAAGACACCGAATACTCACTGAGATTCCGTCAAAGCCTCTTCGGGAACCACGGAGTTGGCTATCACTGGCACACGATACATTAGTGACATAATCTGAGCGGGTCTTTATGCTGCTGAGTCCTGGAGGCGCCCCTGATTTGAATTTCTCTCCTTTGCTTTGTGTTCAGGTATATGAGGAGCCAGTGACAGTGATGAACTCCGAGCAGGAAAGGCCGTTCGTGTGCATCGCCCCGGGCTGCTCTCAGGTGAGTCTGATAAGACAATGGCAAAGACGAACGGTCCTGTAACTTGAGAAAGCTCCTTCTCAATGTGAAACTGCACCATAGACAACAACAGTGAAATGCTATCTCGTTGAGGCAAATGAAATCCACTGGGTCTTTATAAGATTCTTGGCTTTGTATTTCTTTGGATGAGGTGGAATCCTCATAGATATAGTAAATAATCTCTCTCTTAATGTGTAAAAAAGCTCCACCAACACACTGGTTCGCACAGCCCAGGACCAGAGTCAGAGACACCATATATATGTGTGTGTGTGTGTGTGTGTGTGTGTGTGTGTGTGTATATATATATAGATGTGTGTGTGTGTGTGTATATATATATATATATATATATGACTCTGTTTTTGGTGATTTTATCATCAGAAATCACCTGAAATAAAATAAATGATTTCATTTTGTTCATTTTCATTTTTGGCAACTTGATGTAGCCTACAAAAATAACTAAAAAATGTATAATACATTATAAAATTGTATTAAACCATAGATGTAAAAAAAAAAAGAAAAAAAAAAAAAGACAAAACCACACAGCAAAATGACCAAAACTAATAAAATTGAATATTTCATATTATTTATATTATTATATTATATAATATATACTATAATATATTATATTATATATTTATAATATATTATATATATTTTATATGATTAAAACCTATAATAGTATGTCTCATTGACACTAAACCAGTTTTAAACTGGTTTTGGTTCAGGACCCAGACTTTATAATAGCAACCCAAAATAATAACAAAATTGTTTATCATACAAAAGTAATACAAATCGTACTTTGAATTATTAATATTATATTACAGTATTAATATTACCATGTACTGCATAGGTCTACAAATATGTACAAATATTGATATGAGAAATTGACAAAAATAGACTCTTGAAAGACAGATTTTGATTGGACGCACAGCCTATGATGTCATCAAGCTAAGATATTAAAAGTGCTTTCCCTGCCTTTTTAAAAGTATACATTTTCTATCCTGTATCCTATAAAAAAAAAATTTTGAGTTGCATTTAGCATTATTTTTCTCTTCTTTCCGCACATTTGGGTCACAATCCACCTGTTTTGAAACTCTGCACAGTCAGACTAGGCCTATCACAGTCTGTCCAAGCACGTTGGTTCATGTGGACCATTTACAAACACAATATACCTTTCAGGTACTCTTAAACAGTAATTAAGATAACGTAATTACGATAATGAGAAGGTATTTTCAATCAGAAGGTTGTTATTCTAATCGGTTCAGAGTCAGAGAGGCAGTTTATGCCTAAGGCTCAGTCCTGTTGTACAAAATGCTTAGTATAACTTTGGCAAAATAACTTCGCTTGACAGAGTCACTTGTAAGATTCTGTTTTTCAAGAACACAGAATGGAAAGAAAACAAGCCTCTGCTTTTTTTTTATTGTGTTTAGTGTGATTAAATCGCAACCAGTTGTTTCCATGTTCTCCAGAGATTCCCTACGGAGGATCATCTAATGATTCATCGGCACAAGCATGAAATGACCCTCAAATTCCCCTCCATCAAAAATGACAACATGCTGTCAGGTGAGACAGACCTCACACACACACACACACACACACACACACACACACACACACACACACACACACACACACACACACACACACAGCTCGTGTGGGAGTCTCTTCTTAGCGTCTGTCTTTGATTAGGTGTATTAGGCAGGACGCATGACTTGGCAAATGCGTAGGTGTCGTTTTAAATGCAGAGCCATGTGGCTAAAATAATATTTGTGCTGTGCTCTGTCTCAATCCCCTAATCCCAGTCATCAACCCGTTCCATGAGCTCTATATCAATTAGACCGCTGGCCCTCTCAGGGGACGAGGGGAAAGGGGAACAGTGGAGGAAGAAAAGAAAATAAGGCTCAACAACTATGATGAAAAAGTGGAGGATTCCAGGGTGCATATTTAGAGATTGTACAATAACTAACCAAAGTTGTTTACTCAGCCTTGGTTGAAAAAGTCAGCCTTTTTATGTGTGTGCCTGATTCAAATCTGTTAATGAACACCAAAAATCTATCTATCTATCTATCTATCTATCTATCTATCTATCTATCTATCTATCTATCTATCTATCCATCCATCCATCCATCCATCCATCCATCCATCCATCCATCCATCCATCCATCCATCCATCCATCCATCCATCCATCTGTCTGTCTGTTTGTCCATCCATCCGTCTATCCATCAGTCTATCTATCTATCTATCTATCTATCTATCTATCTATCTATCTATCTATCTATCTATCTATCTATCTATCTATCTATCTATCTATCTATCTATCTATCTATCTGGATGTGTCTGTCTGTCTGTCCATCCATCCATCTGTCCATCCATCTATCTATCTATCTATCTATCTATCTATCTATCTATCTATCTATCTATCTATCTATCTATCTATCTATCTATCTATCATCCGTCCGTCCATCCATCCATCCATCCATCCATCCATCCATCCATCCATCCATCCATCTATCTATCTATCTATCTATCTATCTATCTATCTGGATGTGTCTGTCTGTCCGTCCGTCCGTCTGTCTATCTATCCATCCATCCATCCATCCATCCATCCATCCATCCATCCATCCATCCATCCATCTCTCTGTCTGTCTGTCTGTCCATCCATCCATCCATCCATCCATCCATCCATCTATCTATCTATCTATCTATCTATCTATCTATCTATCTATCTATCTATCTATCTGGATGTGTCTGTCTGTCTGTCTGTCTATCCATCCATCCATCTGTCCATCCATCCATCCATCCATCCATCCATCCATCCATCCATCCATCCATCCATCTCTCTGTCTGTCTGTCTGTCCATCCATCCATCCATCCATCCATCCATCCATCTATCTATCTATCTATCTATCTATCTATCTATCTATCTATCTATCTATCTATCTATCTATCTATCTATCTATCTATCTATCTGGATGTGTCTGTCTGTCTGTCTGTCTGTCTATCCATCCATCCATCTGTCCATCCATCCATCCATCCATCCATCCATCCATCCATCCATCCATCCATCCATCCATCCGTCCGTCTGTCCATCCATCCATCAAATGTTGTTTAAAATTCAACTCAAATCTGATTTCTGTAAATGACTTGCAGTCTGCACGGTCAGATCAGATTTCATGTATTTTGTCATTTGAGATGCACACTCTCATTCACTAGTGAATTACGAATGAGAGAACTAATGAGCAGTTTCAGATACAAAAAAGACTATTTATGATTTAATGCAGTAATTAATAACTTGTGTTTTCTCATGCACCGTAATGGCCAAAAGCAAAGGCAATATTTTTCACTTTTCTGTCCTCAGTGACAACAACTTTGACAACAACTCTCAAAAGTATCTTGGCATTGTGCTGATGCTTACATCATTGCCATAGCAACTTATGTAGATACACTGGATATTGACTACACTGTCCGAACAAACAGATCTCATTTCAGCACTTGCAAATTGATGATGCAAGTCCTTTAGATTGGATTTGAAAAATGAATCGGAATTGTGTGATATTCAAGTGCTTCTTGTTTTATTATATAATTATGAGTTAATTTATGAGTTAATTGATTGAGTTGATTAAGTTATTAATAACAATATTTTGAAAATTATAACTTTTTAATTTATGTTACACCACATGACATTTTATTTTATTTCAGTAAATTAAACTGAAACTATTCTTGAAAAATGTTTAAAAAAAATAAAACCATACAAAGCCATTAATAGAAGAAACTTGTCACATGCATTTTAAACTGTTCTTTTCTGATTTTTATTTTGGACACGCTTATTTTTATGATATACGTATTTCATTCATCCTCTTCTATCAAGATCCTGCAGACACTAACAGGGATCCTGAAATGAAACCCATGATGGGATTCTACGAGTCGTGGATGTGCGGTTCAGTCTAGACTGTAATATTCATTGTGGGTTTGATAAAGTACAAGATAATGAGTTACTATGTGGTTACAGTAGCGGCTAGAAATTATCGTCCCACCACTAACTCAATAAGAGGTGTGTGTGATTTCTCAGTGGAGTGTGTCTGAGGCTGAGCAAATGAGCGGTAGTGAGTGAAGGAACGCATGTGCAACTTTTGTTAGCAAGTGAGTTACTGAAAGAAGGGCCTGCATGTAAAAGAATGCGGAGCGAGAAACCCAAAGCTGATCCCAGAAATCTGATCTGCCACTCTGACAAGGGTAAATAATGAAGAGGACAGAATCACAGCCTGAGTGGAGAGAGACATGGCATGCAGCTAGAAATGCATCCTAGTGCCATGGACCACATGGTCCCGCCAGAAGATTGTATTTAGCTTGACATAAACTTGACATAATTTTGTTCATGCAGAGTTGACTTCACTAATTGAGTGTATTTATTTAGTTTAGGTTTTTTTTTCTCTTAAAATTTCTTTTCAAGTTGGGTAAAAACAGAATGTGACAAATTATAAAAAAAATATTTAAAAGACAAATTATTAAATAAAAAAAAAAAAAAAATTGGGTGGGGAGTGGATGATCACAATAGCTTTTACAACCTGAACAAAACTAATTGATAGTTTTTGAAGCATATTGATGTTGAGATACAGTCATGAGGTTCTTTAGCAGTCCTTTCTATGACATCACATCCTGTTTTCTTATTGGTTGCTCCTCATGACTTTGATTTGGTGTCAAATATTTTAACAAAAATGCTTCAAAACTGCTTAATTTAAAGTATTAATAAAATATTATGCCAAACTACTAAATACGTATTTTTTCACGGTAACACTTTACAATAAGGTCCCATTAGTTAACATAAGTTAATACATCAATATAAAAGAGGTCCACTGAAGGCAAGTTTGTAGAGAAGCCAAGTGGAGTTTATTTACAAAACGTGATCAAATGGCATGGCATGGCATGGCATGGCATGGCCTTACCCACAGAGGTTACAGTGAAACAATACTTGACAAAGACACATGGCAAACATGAGGGCTTAAATACACAATGACTAATTACAAGGGACTAATTATACAAAGGACACCTGTGAACAATGAAACAATGGCAACATGACACATCAGACAAGGGAACACATGGCAGGATCACATGACTATGACAGGGAATTACATGACAACAGGAAACATGACAAAGACATGAGACGTGACCAAAACGTTACAATCAACTAACATTAACTAACAATGAGCAATACATTTGTTATAGTATTGTTTATTAATCATATTTTTTATTATTAGTTCATGTAGCTCAGGTACATTCAACAGATACGACTTTAGATTTTAATAATGTATTAGTAAATTAACATGAACTAAGATTAATAAATGCTTTAGAAGTAGTTTTCATTGTTAGTTCATGTTAACTAATGAATTAATTAGTTAGTAATTTCGTCAGGAAGTTTTTTTATGAAGATTTTTTTTTCTACATTATGATATATGATATTTTACCACCCTAATTAGTTTATTTTATGACCCCCAAAAATGTAAAAATGTGCATCATATAAGACATCATAAAGTGAATTCCATTCTCAATGTAATTATGAATAAATTAATAGATATAGACCAAATAGGACGCTTTCCTTGCTAATCGAACCCGTTGTAAACATTTAAGCTAATATGTCCTGCTAAATTTTGATGTATTTTCTGCTTGAATGTTTCCAGACCAGACGCCGACCCCAACGCGCTTCTTGAAGAACTGTGAGGAGGTGGGTCTTTTCAGCGAGCTGGACTGCTCCATCGAGCAGGAGTTTTGCAAGGCTCAAGAGGAGGAGGACAGCAAACAGGTGAGGTTATGGTGTGAGTCTCGCAGCTGTGATGCTCACAATCACCCCATAACAATAACGCACCGAAATTCACACACATACACGGCAGCTCCGTAGCTGAAGTAGGTAATACACCCAGAGATCAGATCTGCCACCTGAGCTTCAGACTGACAGTTGTGTTCATAAGAGCGCTGTTTGTCTGGATATCACATATCACCCAGACAATCACACACTCTTGATGCTCTTCAATTCCACGTCTGACAGTATTTTAGGGCATCATAGTCTTGCTCCTGGTGCGAGTTGCTTTTCCACAATGTAGGAAACTTTATGGTAACTTAAGATATCTCGATTTCTCAAATTCTAAAACCAGAAACATACTTTAGGTAAGTATGCAAAGTAAACATAGTGACTTTAACTAACTTTAAGCAACTTTCAACTTAACTTAGCTTAGCAAAAATCTCTCTAAACTATTTTAGTCTGCCTCTTGCAACAGCGCTGAGAATGCAATACACAAGTAGAGTCTGAATATTATTAAAAAAAATAGTTCTGTGTAATTAAAAATCGATTAATATACCCTGTATTTGTGTGTGCTATATATTTTATACTAATTTGAGTATTGGGCGGTTAGCTTAGCAACATGTCAGACTCTATTGAAAACTACTTTTGCTTTCATGATGGTTAGTTGCTCACTAGGCTTTGGAATAGAACTTCTATAGCTATTTCTGTTTTTCTCGAGTCGTGTCATTTCTGCACCACTAGCAACACCAAACAGAATTTTCAACAGATTTTAAAAATTGATTAATATACCCAGTAGGGGTGTAACGGTTCTCAGTAAAAAATCGAACTGTACCGTTGTACACCCACCACTTGCACTTATAATATGGTTTGTTGAAAATAACAACACGTAAAACAGACAGACAGAGTTAGGCTAATGTATGTTTCTGTCGAAGGATATGCATTTCTGGCTTCCCCTAAACTTGTTAAATGCAAGTGCCTTATGCTCTAATATGACCAGTCATACGCCTTCATCAAAATACAAGGAAATCACTCACTGCTCTTGACTAAATAGCTTTTGTAACTTTAATAATGATTCATCTTTATTTAATTTATACAGTGAAGATTATATGCAATGTTGTTTATATGCAATATTTGATTACTTTATTACTTTATTTGTTAAATTTCTGTAGCCTACCTGAAAACTACTGTTAGATACCTGAAAAACCTGAAAAGCACTGTTTATTTTATTTGGATCTTTGCTCTATTGTATTTATTTGTCCTGTTGCTTGTAGTTTGATTGTTTGTTCTTATTTTCTTTATTTTTATTTGACAGTAGTTCTTTTTCTCCTGAACATAGCACATACCGAACCGTACCGAAACTGTGATAAAAACCAAACCGTGAGTAATTTGAACCGTTACACCCCTAATACCCGTATTTGTGTGTGCTATATATTTTGCTCTGTTAGCTTAGCAACATGTTAATGTCAATTTCTATTGAAAACGTCTCAAATCAGTTACTTGTGTCACTTATGAGGTTCCATGACAGTCAACCTAACAAAAATATGGGTTACACTTTATTTCAATAGTCCACTTTAGACATTCTATAGGCAGTACTTCTCCAAATTAACTCAACTGGTTGACCAATGTTGTTATATTGAACAAATTGTGCTGCTTTATTACATTTGCCTCCACACATACAGTACAAGCAGATTTTTACATAATAAACCATCTAGGAAGTTTAAAGAAACTTTAAAGAAGTTTAAAGAAGTTTTTCAAAGGCATATTTCAAAGTGATAACTGGGATGGTAATCGTGAAGCCATCGTGAAAACCAAACTATTGCAGGTGTTTTCCTTCAAGGTCTGACAACGATGTAAACAACTTCGACCCTAATGACTGTTTTACCACTTGTGACTGTGTCATAAGATGACTGGCCTCGGTGACCACCACCCTACTGTATGCATGTGCATGACGGCCGTGCTGTAGATAAACTAATGGTGTCTGTTAATCTGGGGAGTTTACACTTGAGGTTTAGGGTTAGTACACCATGCCAAGTCAGCAAGCAGCAGGTTGTAGCAGGACTTCTGCTGAAAAGGCAAAAACAGGTGAGAGGGAGATATCGCCCAGAGCCTTTTCAGAGAATTCTGCTTTTCTTAAAGGAAGTGTATACTAAAAATCAAATGTGGAAGCTGGTTAATCTGTTTAGAATCCCATGAGCTTAAAGGATGTGCCTTTTTAGGCAAGTTAGATTCTGTGTAGTCTCGTGTAGCCAGACCTTCAGACTGGACTGCATCGCAGCTTTCATTGGCCAAGGACTGCCCGGAGGCCGTCTGACTGACATGTAATCATCGTTCGTTTTGTTCCACGTCATGTTTAGGGGTGTGAAAATGTAACGTCGATGTCCCTACAATAACAGACAGGTGTGTAAAACTCTTGGACTTATTTTCTAAGTCTATGCTGTGAACTTCACATACTTCACATACAGCGTTTAGTTGATCCCGATAAATTCTTCTTCAATGAGGAAGTTTGGCTTCACGGCATCTTTGTTTCCAGGCGGACTGTTAAAGAACGCGACACACACTTCTCCCGGACATCCTGTATAATTCAACGAATCAGATGACGACTTTAAAAATCCTGAAGTGTTTCATATGCATCAGACGTTCAGCCAGACGTTCAACATGACGTCTGAGGCTGAGACTAGATTCTGTGTGTCTAGGTGTGCTATAATATGCGCTAAAGTATTGCTGCACTGTAAGTATTCATATTAAAGTCATAGAGTGATGCAGGGATGATTTTTGTAGGCCAAAACTTGGAAACAAGTTAGCATTTTGGCAATGGGTTGTTTGAATGGGTTTTTGTTTGGAAAACTCATCTACTCACTAGTCCATTGCTGCCTCATTGTGTTTGTAATTCTTGGAAACTATTTTAACTCAAGCTTTCAGGGACAATTATTATTATTTATTTATTTTAAAGAAAAAAGCACAGACCTCAGGTTATGCAGAGTGAATGACCGTAGTGTAATTTGTTTTTGGCCTATGTTTAGCTTTTTACTTCTGGCAATTGTATTTAGGCTTCAAAATTCATTAAAGATGTGGTCTTTTGTGAAGATTATCATGATGAAAAAAATGTTTCATCATGCACATTAGTTGGTCACATAGCTAATTTTATTAAATAATCCAAAAGCCAATCGACAAATCCTATTGGAGGGACCCTTACGAAAAAGAAGTATACTTCAAGTTCATTTTATGAAGTATACTTAAGTAATGTTCAAGTATATTTTTAAGTATACATTATGAAGTAAGTATACTAATGTCAATATGTACTAGTAGTAAACTTGTAAGTGTACTATTTTAATACCGCTTGGGACTAAATTGGCCCACTTTTAGTATATAAAAGTATATGTTTAAGTGTAACAGTAGTAAACTTTAAGCGCACAACTAGTTTTCTTTAAGTGAACTTAACATTATACTTATAGTTTTCTATTTATATATAATTTTTGCACTTGTAGTAGGCCTATACTACTATGTTCAAATGTTATTTTTTATACTTGAAAAATACCTTTAACTGTACTTTAATTTTAAAAACAATTTATTAGCTTCATGCATCCTTTTTTATCAACACTTGAATGTTGGTAAGTTTCATAAAGAAAGGCAACATTTTAAACAAAAAATATGAGAAAATCTCATTTTTGTCAAAGACTACGCCTTGATCAGATTAGATTAGAACGATGATCAGAAAACAGATGGAGTAGATCGAGTCCATCCCCCCCAAAGCTTCACAGTCGTTTTCTCTTCATGTAAGTTTCATAAGAGTGTAAAAAAAGTATATTTAATAGGCTACTCGATCAAAAGAGTTAACACAACTACAAGCCAAGTATACTTTGAATACTTAATTATATTTTTAAGTACATCTCGATCAAAAGATTGAGTACAAGTATAGGCCAAATATTCTTGGACTTTTCTCTCAGTATAAGTCAAGTACACTTAAGTGTAATTAAGTATATTTCTGAGAAGTACATAAAGTATATTTTTGAGAAGTATATAAAATGTAGACTGAAAGTATGCTTTCTTCTTTTTAGTTGAAAAGAAGTATACTAATAGAACACTTGAATAAACTTATTTTTCGTAAGGGGAACCAGTGTGATGCTAACTTCAGGATTGGCCTGCAAAAATATTGCAGCACTTCCACCTTGACTTGGGTTTTAAAACTTTAAACTGTGCCTTCAAGGAGTGGCCATCAACAGACATTTCCCTTCATCTCTTACTTAGACTTAGACTCTATCTGCTACAGGAAATGCATGCATAAGCTCAGGTTTACAGTTGTGTCACACCTAAATGAGTACAGAGTTTATTTCCTACCAATAATTCTCCTTTTTCTAACTTCACGTAAATGTGTGGTTTGTTTCAGAGTGGCCTAAACCAAAGAGCCTGCTATATATGATGTTCAGTCAGTGCTTCGCAACTAGCAAAAATGTTCTAAAAACGTTTCGCTAACGTTCCCATGAAGTTATGAACATGTTATTTCTGAATGTTCTCTGAACATTCAAAACATCCAGTTTTTTCTTGGTTATAAGTACGTTAAGGGATCATTCCATTTTGTAATTGAGCAAATATTATGGGAATATTACTACTGAATGTTCTCTAGACATTCTGAAACACGTTGGCCTACTAATAACGTTTCAAAGTTCCATAAATGTTATAGATGGTGTTTTGTGCTAACATTAAGACCTGATAACTTTGATGAACATTCTTTGATGAAACTAATGAACATTCTATTAACGTTACTGGATTAATGTTTGTTCATTACTTTGAGAGAACCTTGGCAGAACTTTAGCCAAAGCCCTGAGAAGGTTCCCTGTTAGCTGGGTTCATATAACCCAGAGAATTTTTACAGATTTTGCAAAGGATTCAACCCGGATATGAAAAGCTGTTAAATTTGAAAGTAACTTTTGTTTGAGGTGTGCATACATCACTAAAATACACAATAGACAATGAATCTTTTAAAATGTTTTTGTAAGTACAATCAACTTGGATGTTTAAGTAACTTCAACTTAAATTACATTCAATTGACTTAAAAAATGTTATAGATAAAATAAAACTTATTTTGTTGAGTTAAAGCAATGTAAAAGCTTATGTTTTCACAACTCATTGATCATATATATTTTTTTTTTACTGTGTAGTAGTTGAGTGTTGACTTGTTTTGTAGTTTTTTGTTTTTTTTAAAGTTTAGTTATGTTACAATACATTGACAGTAAATATTTTCCCCCTGTGCTCATGAACCCCACCCCACCCTTTGTGTTTCTGAACAGAATATCACTCTTCATGGGCAGGGGGGCCCTAACCAGCACCAGCAGACCCACTCAAGAATGGCCAACCACGACAGCAGCATAGTAATCCAGCAGGCACTGCCCTCGCCCCAGTCCAGTTCGGTCATCACTCAAGCCCCTTCCACCAACAGACAGATTGGGTAAGTTGCCCTCTCATCACAGCAGTTGCGTGGGCCAGAATAAATATTGTTAGATGCAAGTCATCTGTACAGCGTTCAATAGACGAAGGCTGGTGGTTTGATATTAGTCCAAGGTCCAGGCTGCTGTTTGCATTCCTCCTATCAGAATACAGCAGTTGGCTTGCCCAAGGCGGGGGAGTAGTGATTATGTTCTTCAAAAGACTGTGTTTGAGTCTAAGTCAGATGTGTGTGTCCTATCATGGACAGCAGTGGACAACAGCTGGATTCTTGGAAGTTTTTATTTAAGTATCTGTGCTCACTGTGAAAGGTTTTGGAATGTTTCTGTTAGTAAGCTGTGCATGTGTGGTGATGTGAAATAGTAACTGATCCCACATTCTAGAGTATACTATCTAAACATCCTTAATGGGGCAGTGTGCTTTTTTTAATTGGGTAAAAGTGTGTGAGAGTGTTGGCGAGTGTTTTTACCCCAAAATAAAAAATGTTATCATTTACTCAGCCTTATGTCATTCTAAACATGTATGACTTTTAAAACGACATTAGACCCAGAGACTAGATTAGGTCAAAGTGCAGATCGTTTGCATTTCACAGATTCAAAGTTCTGGTGTTTCACATGCACTCGCCAACACTCTCATGCACTTTTACCCAATTAAAAAAACACATTGCTGACTGCATGATAGAAATGCTTCTCAAAAACATTAGTTGAAATTAAAGATCTGGCATTTGATCAGCAAACCATTATTTAAAGGGGACCTATTATGCCCCTTTTTACAAGATGTAATACAAGTCTCAGGTGTCCCCAGAATGTGTCTGTGAAGTTACAGCTCCTCAAAATACCCCATAGATCATTTATTATACCATATTTTAAATGCCCATTTTTGAGATGGAAGGAAAAACATGCTGTTTTCGTGCATGTATCTTTAAATGCAAATGAGCTGCTGCTCCCCACCCCGCTTTCCAGAAGAGGGCGGAGCCTTTACAGCTCGTGCCTCTGATACTCTGCCAGAAACTAACAAAACATCTGTTTGGTTTTGATTATCATCTCTATCGCGGTCACGCTCATGTGACATTGCAGATCTTCATCATCATGAAAGTTTGTTATCTGCATGCGTTTTAAAGCCATATCAGCCTAAACTTCTGATATATGCACTGCAAAAAAAATGCTTTTCTTATATAGTATTTTTGTCTGGTTTCCAGTCCAAATGTCTAAAAATTCTTAAATCAAGATCCATTTACTAGATAAGTAAAATTAGATGAGATATTATGTCTAAAGTTTTTGCTTAAAACAAGCAAAATGATCTGTCCATGGGGTAAGAAAAATAATCTTAATTCAAACAGAAACAACATTTCATAGAAACGGCAAATGGCTTGTTCTGAGACAATGCTTATGATTTATGAGGATTAAAAAAAAGAGGAGTGGGTGGATTTATGCCATTATAGGGTGGTTGTGTACACACACTGCCGACACACATTTATGTTCAAACACCATGTAAATGAATTTTGCATAATAGGTCCCCTTTAACGCGAAAACAATTCTTATAATTAGGGTAAGCAAATTTGCAATCTGCAAAGTGTCCTTCAAAGGGCTCACATTCCTGGGACGATTGCAGCACTCTTTGGATGTTCTGTGCAGTTCGTGTGTGTTTGTGAATCTTTTTCAGTTGTCCCTGCAGTGACTCTTAAAGTTCTTCGTGTCATGTAGCCAGCTTGGGTGTGTCCCACAGTGATGACATCAGTGGTGCAGCTCTGGTGGGGATATCAGCTTTTTGGGATGACGCCCCTCTTACGCAAACACATCCCACTACTGACCCGTCTTTCTTTTTTCCTCAAAAGTCTTATTCCCTTTTTCTTAATGGAATTTTCTTATTCTCCGTCTCTTTGTTGCATCAGAATGCGCCCTGTCTGCAGTATAATCACCGCCCGAAACACACTCTCAAGCACATGATGGGCCGCAGGGAGAGGACAGTATCATTTTCAGAAGTGGTGGAGATTTAGGATGAAGATTAGAGGCTCAGTTCTGCAGCTGTCTCCAAAATCACAGATTTATTGCACATAACACCAGATTTTCATAAACAAGATGTTTCATGATAAAACTGTCACTTAGCGAGTTGATATATGGGTGCTTTTTTCAGAACCTACCATCTTATTGGTTGGAGGCAAATCAATAACACACACTTTGCTTAATGTCTGCATAAAATCTCATGTGTTTGATTATTTTTATGAGGTGTATGAAGGCACACTGCATATTTATAATGCCAATGGTGAGACAGGATAGGTAGGGTATGCCCAGATTGGACAACTTGTGAATATTGGATGGAAGGCCTGTCAATCAAGTTGATTGATGGTCTGACAGTCCATTTGTTCTGGAAAAGGGATGGAATTACAGTCGAAGAAAGAGAGAGAGGAGAAGAGACTGACAGAAACTTGTTCGTTCTCCTTTCTTTGCTGCATTAACTTTCCTTAGTAGACATCAAATATTGTTAAACAGTCAAAATATTGTAGTAAATCTGTAAATGAGTTGTGAAAAATGCACTGATTTTTCTTTTGTCTTGCGCGGCATCTGCACAATACTTACAAGAGCTTTGTAACAAGGGTTTCTGCAGGGTTTCTGCAGTAATGCTGAATGCTGCTATGAATGCTCTGCTGTGTTTCAGACTGTAGAAATGAAAGGTGAATATAAATTCATGCAGAGCATATGCAACGTCAATGCTGTTTTTGTGTTGGAACGTGGGTGTGCATGTGCCAAAGCTGTAAAGAAACCGTTTATAGCATTCATTATGGATGGACACTCATGCAGCTCAGATATTATTAAAGTCTTTGGTCTTTTATGTGAACTACATAATTTATTGGGAGAAGCTGTGTTAGTCTAAAAGTAATTGGTGAATCTCATGAAACCTGTCAAGAACTGATGGGTCACATTTCACTCCAGAATCAATGTGAAATGATATATATTTTTGTTCATATTTTGAATTAGATTTTATTTTTATATTTTCCGTTTTCACTTTAATTTTAGTAAAACATTTTTAGTAATTTTGTTGTGTGCTTTTGTCATTTTTTAATTTTTTAAATGTCTTAATTTTTTGTTTTTTTTAATTTGAGTTATTTTAGTACTTCAAGTAAAACTAAACGAAAATGAGAAATGTTGCTTTTGCAGCTAGATCATTTTTTAAAATCTTTTATTTAAATTAAAGTTTATTTATTTCGGGTAGTATTTGTTGTACTGCCTTTAAATAATGATAAAAATATTAACTGTAATAAAGAACATAAAGGATTACTGTAGTGACAGGACAATGTGCTCAACTGTCAGAAAAGTAACTACTTTATTTCTATTGGATGTGTTATGTGACCTGGACATGTGAGATTCATCCAATCACAGTTTGCATTAATGTTCTGAAGTTCTGGTTGGTCTTGGAAGATCTTCTAATAATACATTTTTGTTACATCTTTGTTGATGTCCATTGAAAACTGCGACTCCCTAGGACTCCACAAGTGTGAGAGTGATTGTTTTGTTACGGGGACTGTGGAGGTCAGGGGTCAGCCTATGGAAGCGTGTATCAGTGTGTTTGGAAATGTCCACCTCAGCAGGAAAAAAAGGCTTTCAATCCCCTCAGCACAGAAACTCCACTTCCCGCAGGAAGCCATCGAGGCCAGTTAGTGCCTCTGTCCACAAACCATTTAATCTTCTCTTCCTGCTGCTCTGAACTGAAGAATCATGCTATGATTGAACTAAAAATCATGAATGATGCTGTAGTGACGTGCATGATTTAGAAATACTCTGCTGTTGTGAAATGTTAATGTGTAAATATTACACTATTCCTAGAAAAGGGAGGTGAATCATAAATTTGGCTTAAAAATGGGCAGGCTTTCATCACAGTTGCCGGAATGTTACTATTTTCTATAGCGAATTGATCACCTATAGATATGACATGGTTCCGTCTGAGAAGACTCACTATTTAGAGGCTATTTTAGTTATCATTTTATTTTTCAGTCCTGTTCAGCATGTACATACTATGTACTTACTATAGCAATTACAATAACTGGGTTATATAACTAGATACTACTCCTGAACCCCCTAAACCTGACCTTAACGCATGTAGTTACCTTGTATTACATTCTTGGGTAACTACACTGTAAGTACACATATACTGTAAAACAAACACACATACGCACGCTCACGCACAAACACACAATGATTTTTTTTATACTGTACAAACTGTATATTCTATCCCCTTACACTAACCCAACCCCTTAACCTACCCGTCACACAAAACTTTCTGCATTTTTACATTTTCTGAAACCACTTAGTATGATACCAGGGCCACACACACACACGCACACGCACACGCACACACACACACACACACACACACACACACAAATAAATAGCAAAGTATAAAATTTACAACTATAAAACCAGATTTCTTATTCTCCCCCCCCCCCCCCCCCCACTCCATCTCTACAAATGTAATTAACTGTACAGTGATTGTGAACGACTGCAGTAAGCTTAATCCAGGGTCCATCTGCTTTCTGGGTTTCTTGAGATGTGAAGATTGACAGAGTTATACAGCGTCCATTGAATTAGGATAACAAGTCATTTTCATTGCTCCGCCATGTTTGCTGAAGAGCTTTGGAGGCTTGGAATCAATTAAGATTGGCTTTCCTCAAGTCTGCCTGCTTAACAGGGCTCAGGCGGGGGCCCACAGCTGTGAAACCCAAGGACCCTCAACCCCCAACTTTTCCTGTGATTCTCCCAGTGTTCCTTTATGCTTTTTTCTCCCCTTTTTCACATCAGCCCTGCTAAAAAGGCAGACATATGTTGTGTTTTGAATGCTAGTCCCCAGGATCGGATGCTAATATACTGTATATTTTTAAGGGATAGTTAATCTTTTACTCACCATCTTATCATTCCAAACTTGTATGACTTTCTACTGTGGAACACAAAATATATTTTGAAGAAAGTTCCATCATTTTTTTTTTTTTTGGACCCCATTGACTTTCATTTGTATTGACAAAAATATCTGAGTCTCATGTGTTGAATGAACTTTTCCTTTTACTAGATTAAGCTTGGTCAACAAGTTTTATCAGAAAGATCATGCTCTTTAACTAGCTACTGTAAGTTTTGCATGGCTATACAGTGTGTCGGTTCACATGATAGACTAGCACTAACCATCATGAACCAGCTGGTCTTTTCAGGAGGGAATGCCGTCTCTCAGAGAGGTATAAAGGGGGTTGGAGACCCTCAGAGAGGCAATTTGACAAAAAAAGTTTAACCTGGACCCTTCTTGACTAACAAAGAAAGGGAAAATGAAAAGACAGAGCACAGGGAATTTGAATGTCATGGCTATTCAAAGGGGAAAGGGTGATCTAAATGATCTGAATGCTTGCTGCATGTAAATTACTAACATCTGTTCCTGAGTCATGTCAGTGTTAAATATGTTAGACATAGTCAGTTGCTTGAGATAAAACACTGTGAGGGGGGCTCAATCTCTTTGACTGACTGATAAGAGAGTACAGGGGTTGGAGAACGTTGGTAACGGCGAATACTAAATCTAACTAGTGTCTGAATGGTGGCCGTACACACTGAAAGAGACGGAAATGAGAGAACAATAGTTCTTTTCTTCTTGAGCTCTGGTGATTGACACTGACAGTTTTAGTTGAAACACACTTGCGACAGCCAATATAATAGATACAAAATGGATGGCAAGGCAAACTGTCATTCGTGCCATATAAATATGATTACCATGGAACAGTTCAGTGTAATTTCCTTTGAAACATTTCCTGTGTTACATCCACAGTGAAACATTTCCAGTTGATATATAAAAAAAAAAAAAAAAAAATCAGCTTTAACCAGTGTATAACAAGCATGCTAACAGTTAGCATGCAAATTAAGAACTTTAGCCTATAAATCCAAAATAACTCCCTTTAGATCACTTCCTTTTCTATTACTAAAGAATCAAGCAAAAATTCCCCAAGCTGACACGAGGAAAAAAAAAACCTATGAATATTATGTTCCACCTCAAATAGATACTTCCTCTCATATATATATATATATATATATATATATATATATATATATATATATATATATATATATATAGGGCTGCCAACTCTCACGCATTGAGCGTGAGACTCACGCAATTGACACTTTTCACACGCTCTCACGCCACACATCCATTTTCTCACGCACAGAAAAATTGTGGAGCAAAGAGGTACTTTTAATATTAAACTAATTCTCAGCTCTTAGATTCCGTCAATTTTATTACGAAATTCAGACAAAAATACGTTTGGCGCTTGTAAATGTGACGTGACAGATCGCTGAGCGCCTCAGTTCAAGTGCACGTGAACCGATCATCTGTTACTTTTTTTTTTAAAGATGCAGTACAATTTACCGAAAGTATACATAATATCGAGCAATTAGTGTTTTTCAACCACGGAAAGAGGTCAATATAACAGCAGGAGAACAATTATGTCACATAACGTTGCATTTACCTCAGGAAAGCCATTTAACGACCATAGCATGTTAATTGAATAGAAAAAATAGCTAGAGAGGAGATTTTGCTGAGCACTATATTACATATTTATTATATTTTTACTTATGTCATTAAATAATTGTTATTATAACAAAAACTGCATTATATTTAATTATTATTTAATTATTATGTTATTTTTAATAATACCAGCAGATTGGGCCCTCTATGTTTACAGCATTAGGTGAGATTATTTTTTTAAATAAAATTTAAAATAAACATGTATCCAAATGAGTCAATATTGAATCAAAATCGGAATCAAATCACAAGAATGGAATTGAAATCTTGAAATTTTTGTCAAGCAATAATAAAAACTGTATCCTATACCAGTCATTGTACAATGTAAACATTGTAACATGTTGTCACTAAACTTCATAAAATTCTATTTAGTTACCAAATGTTTTGACAAGTACACTTTGTTATTTGTTTTTACATAGCCCCCCCCCCCCTCGCCAAAAAAAAAAAAAATCTCACTCCAAGCTAAACTCAAAAGTTGGCAGCCCTGTATTATATATATATATATATATAGTTATATATATATATATGTATATAGTGTGCAAACCTCCATGAGCCTGCAGGAAGTTATTGTAGCTCCTCTGCGAATTTAATGACATTTGAAAGGTAAATTTCAAACAGCCAAGCAAACCTGAACCACTCACTTTACTGCAGTGCATGCAGTTTGCGTGCATGTGTGTTTTCACACCTCTAAACCTAAGAGGAGTTGGTTTTCACACCCTTTAAGAACAGGAAGATTGTGGGGTATTTTGGTGCTTGAAAAGGAAGCCGTGTCCTGCAACACAACAGCATGAGATGCAGTGACTCAGTCAACCTGTTTCAACCGTTAGAGAGGCCATGTCCGAATTCCTTTGAATTTGATGAGAACTTGCTTATTGACCATTGAAGTACATTTTGTTGGTATACAGGTGTATAGTTTAAATACATTCACAGACATGCTTCACCTGCCATGTTAGCATTGTCCTTTGACCCGTATGTTCTTTGACCTATGACTTACTAACAGCAGCTGTGAAAATAATTTACTTGGGTGTAACACAAATACTATTTAACCACAAGGATAACTTTCATTATAACACTGGCACTTGAAAATAGCATACTTATTTGATATGCTAATTGGGATTTTTTTCTTTATTTCTTTATTGACTTTATTTCTCACAATTTGACTGTATTTTTTTCAAAAATAGATCTTAAAAAATCTACAAAATAGATCTTAAAAAAATTACAGTTTGTAGTTTACATGTGACTTCACAATTGGGAATTTATTTTGTTAATTGTGATTTTATATCACACAATACGACTTTATTTATTCAATGTAATCATAATTGCAGCCTTATATCTTGCAATTGCAAATTTATATCAAACAGTGAGACTTTGTATCTCAGAATATGACTTCATGTCTGATTTTTAAACTTTATTCCACAATTAGCAGTAGATCCGAACGCAGGGATCCGACTCGGACGGCATAGTCTGAGTGTGCGGTGCAACACTTACCTGGTTCCACGATTGGGCAGGGGGTGCGTGAGAAGGCTTGGTTGCGTCCTCAAAGAGCACGCTGCTGCCCGATGGTGATAGAAGAGGGGGCTGAGGGTGGCAAGGCATAGCGTCGCACACCGCCAGCCTCGTCCTCTTGGGACCCAGAGATAGAGGAAGCTGCTTGTTACTGAGAATTTGGGTAGCTCTGGCTGTGACGCCAGTGCCGGAACAGAAATGCAACAAAAGATTCTCCACCCAGCCCTCCTCCGGGGGAAGAGCAGCTCCATCCGTCTTTGGGTTGCCCGTCTCTGGGGTGGAGTTTCACCGACTGCTTGGAGGATTTAGTGAGATGGGCGGCATCGTATCCCTGCGGGAGGGCTCGATGTCACGGCTGAGCTGGCCGGCCAGAGTGCTTGTTTTTTTACCGCAGGGGAATGGACGCCCATGTCCTTGGGAATGGTCTGGTAGCACTTCGGAGCAGGCTCTTGATTGCCTCGGCCGGCTTCTGGACTGCCAAGAACTGTTGGGCATACTCCTCGACAGCGTCGCCGAAAAGGCCAACTTGTGAGATGGGAGCACCAAGAAAGCATGCTTTGTCGACACCTCGCACCCCTACAAGGTGTAGCCAGGGGACACTTCTGGACCATGAATGTGGATGGATGTCACGGTCAGTTATCGTGCGTAGTTCCTGCATCAACCCCGGCTCAGAACTACCCTCATGCTAAGAGTGCTTTGGCTTAGTAAACTTGCAGGGTGCCATATTGCAGGGTGGAGGTGGCCTAACCAACAGCACTGTAAGCCCCAGCAGCAAGCTGCTGTTGTCTCACAGGTGCTGGATGGGACGCCAATGTCCATTGGCTCATTTAGTTTATAGTGGTAGGTGATTGGACTCTCAGGCGTGATACCAATACGTCTGTGACGTTCCGACGTGACGTCGAACGTGACCGACTGAAAGGGAACTACAGCTACAGGTTTTATTTTTTATGTAAAAAAAAAAATGCATTATAAAAACAAAAAGCTCACTGGAAAAAGCATACATTGACTACAACATAATCAGTTATTAATATTTTGTTGGTTCTTTCTTGTTTTTGTATGTTTCATTGCGTTATTTTTCATATCAACGAGTTTGTCATATCACAAGTAAAACAACTGATTCCAAGCACAGCTTCACAATATGCTTACAAAATATTTTCATTTTTTTTATAATATTTGAATAAAGGGTGAAGATGTAAATCACTTTTAATCACCACTTTTTATCTCACAATTTGATATAAATATAAAATAAATCATAAAAATATCTATTTTTTTACTTTGCATGGGACTATACTTTGAAATTGTGATTTTATTTCTTGTAATTTCTACTTTACATCTCAAAATATTACTTTATATCTCTCAATTGTGACTTTATTTCCTGTAATTGGGACATTATTACAATATGACTGTTTGACTGATTTTAAACTTTATCCCTATCTTTTTCCCCCTTCATATTAAAGGGTTAGTTCACCTAAAAATGAAAATTCTGTCAGTAATTACTCACCCTCATGTTGTTCCAACCGCGTAAAACCTTCGTTCATCTTCGGACGAGAATACTTTTTGTGTGCAAAAACAAACAAAAATAACGACTTTATTCCACTATTCATTTCCTTCTCTCTGGGCCTCTAGTTGGTTCATGTAGTGTTTTTGCGCTGCGCGTCTGTGTTATACGTCATCACGCATCACACACATGACCAGCGTCGGCCAATAGTGAGCCTACGTGGTGACGTGCAACACAGACGTGCTGCGCAAAAACACTACGTGAACCAACTAGAGATCCAGAGAGAAGGAAATGAATAGTGGAATAAAGTCGTTATTTTTGTTTGTTTTTGCGCACAAAAAGTATTCTCGTTGCTTGATATACTTAAGATTGAACCACTGTAGTCACTTGGACTATATTAACGATCTCTTTAATAACTTTTCTGGGCCAGCAAGTTTCGGCCACCTAGAAGCCTATGGAGAAGTGATCCAGCTCTCAGATTTCATCAAAAATATCTTAATTTGTGTTCCGAAGATGAACGAAGGTCTTATGCGGTTGGAACAACATGAGGGTGAGTAATTACTGACAGAATTTTCATTTTTGGGTGAACTAACCCTTTAAAGTCAAGAAAGACAATGTTACCTTCTTTTTCGTTCTATTACGACATTGTAGAATTGAAATGCTCGCGTACTGCACAGTTTTATGCCTCCAACCTGTCAAAACTTGATACTTGCTCTTTGGGACTCTGATTCACCCTAGCCGAGGCAGCGTGCAGTGTTGTTTTTGTGCGAGGCTGCATAGGAGGGCCCTCTCAAACCCTCCCCCACCCCCCTCCAGTTCCTCTTGTGGGCCAAAACACAGACGTCATCGATTTCTTCACAGACTGCTTTCAATCACATTGATCAAAAACGCAGAACCTCATTGTTAGGATTTAAACTCTGTGACCCCTCTTATGGAAAAACAAACTATGGTTGATGTTTTAGCTAATTACGGCATACAGAGAAAGCCAAAACTTGTGGTCGTCCAGCCTGAGATAATCTTACCATGTAGGGTGGCATCTTCTGGATGTATGCCTGGATTGTGCATGTCTGAAAGAGAAAGAACTTCAGAGGACAGAAGGAAACAGAAAGAGAGAGAATACAGACGGGCAGGATGTACATCTGAGCTGAATTAGAGTGAGCTCATTGTGTACGGCGTAGGGTTTAATAGTGCGTTTGGAGAGGAACGCCCAGGCCCTGCTCCTCTCATTCCAGCACCACTGTGTCATCCTCGTCCACCACACAGACACATGCAGAAACGCACACATACTCCGGCAAAGAGAGGGAGAGAGAGAGAGAGAGAGATACCCTCAGAGCAGACAACAGGAAGGCAGGAAGAGAGGGAAAGGGGACCTTGATTGAGAATATGAAAGGATGGAGAAGGGGAAGAGGAAAGGATCTGGGGTGCTGGATAGTCAAGAAAATCAAGTGATCAGGTGGACATGAAAGACTTTTATATAGTATTTTATATGGATATAAATAACAGGGACAGGTGTACTTTGGAGTCCATAAGTCTTGAGATCACATTGAAAATGTGGGATTCAAAATCTAATTTGAACCTTTTTCTAAAGTAAAACAAAGACATTTTATAAAATGTAATTATTTACGATACTGTGTAACATACAATTTAAACACAAGGATGCCTTTCTTGGTACCTATAGTCTTTACAGTCACAGTTCTTTAATGTGGGATCTTCAATCTTCCTCAGTCTTTTTGGGATTGCACACTATCCACTGGTTGCACACATCACACTATTTCTAAATTTAAAGAAGTAAATTTGTGACCATGTGTACTTGTAAAAAAAGGTCAGATGTTCCTGTCTTCATTGAAGAACAAGATGCTTTTTGAATTCCAAAATGATCAGCAGGTTTTACACAAACTAGCCCAAATTTACGCAGATCATTTGTAGCGTCATTTGTTAAAATAATTGAAAAAACATAGAGCTCTCGGTATATTGGACCCCACTATAGGTCATTAGACAACACATTAATGTGGTACCATGGTTCATGGTGGTGTGAGATTGTAATATCATGGTACATTGCCCTGTGCCATGAAAACATATTGTTTTCATGATATTTTTTTATGGTAACATTACACATTCTGTGGTTTCACAGCTGTTTGACGAACAAGTGACACTTTAAAGTCAGCATGAAACAGCATTTGAATCCACACCATTTTTTTTCTTCATAATTTGACATATTTACAAATAAAACAGGATATTCAGTGAGAAAAAAAAAAGTTGGGTGAAATCTGATTTTATCCTTTGGGAATTGATTGGAACCTGAAAAAATAGTCTCCAAATGACTTCTTTGGAATTATATATCAGAAATGTTCACAATAAACTCCCCAATATACTCACAGCAATGACTTTTTTTGTTCTTTGCACAGGGGTACAAAGAAGTTTGAAGTTTGTGTTTGTAAACTTTCCGAGCATGGAAAGTTTTCTGGAAAATGTGCACTAGTGAGTCGTTTCAAAACCATCAAAACGAAATCCCAAAAACTTTGTTTTGGCTAGAATTAATTCAAAATGACATCATTTGTTCTTCAATTTCGCTTGAAGAATATTGGGGCCGTAAGACTAAGATCTTGTATTAAGAATGTAAATAGCATCTAATTTTAATTTTATTCAACTTTTAAATGACAATGATTAAAATTGTATTCATTAGACCAAGGGAAGTTGACAAATGGAAATTGGTGTGGAATTGAGTGCTGGGATGTCATAATGAATTGTTTGCAAAGCCAATAGACTGTAAAAAAAAATTATTATTGAAGTGGTAGGTAAAAAAAAAGATTACTGTTGTTTTACTTTCTACTCCAAAATTTTGTTTAATTTAATGTTACTTGCTGTTTCTTGCTAATTATTTGAGAAATCTACTAGCAATTTCTGAGGGAAAATTGTTTTGAAGTAAATCCATTCTTTTTGTGTGCCTTTTGCCTTTCCATGGCTAAGAGTGCTATTGAAAAGCCATGGGAAGGATTCAAGTCATGCTGCTCTCAGTGTGATGAATTTGACGGACAGGTGGGGGTGGAGCCTGAAACCTCCCTCGGTCAGTCATGCTGGAAACCTCTCAGCATAGTTTCAGTCATGGGAAGAAACAACTGGCTGGCCTTGAGCCAAACCTCTCTGTTTGTCTGTCTCTCTCTCTCTCTCTCTCTCTCTCTCTCTCTCTCTCTCTCTCTCTCTCTCTCTTTTTTCCCCCTCACACTGTCTTTCTCGCTCAGCCGGCTGGGATGAGAGATGTATCCGTGCATAATTGGGGCTTTGTGGTGAGCTGTGCCATGCTTGCTTGCCCTGAGGTATTCCAAGATAAGTCTCTCGCCGTTGTTCTCATTGACAGACTTTGACTTTACGCAGGCCTTCAATCTAGTGAAGTCCCTCCTCCGAATGGCGCTTTTTCATCGCCCCGTCCTCACCGGTCTTTAATGAGACTCAGGCTCCCTCACGGCCCTTCTCAGCTTGATTTATTTGATCAGATTCATATGATTCTACCCACTCTGCAGTCCTTGGGCCCGTGGCAAGCCCGTTCTCTCTCTCTCTCTCTGAGTGTGATTAAAGTGGTAAATCAGGGGCAGGTCCTGTGCTGTGTTTACTCGGACGCCAGGCAGCTGCAAGCTGTTTGGCCTCTCTCTGTTTCTCCCGCTGTTTAGGCCCATTGCCATGGAGACCGCACCACCGTCTCCCAGCGGCTGGAACCGTGCCCCGGGCTGTTTTGGTTACATTCACACAGCGAATGTACAAAAAAAAAAAGGAGAAACGTTTTTGCACCATCGCTGCTGCAGTGTCTGCTCAAGTTAGTGTGGTGCAATGAGTAAGAGAGAGAGAGAGAACATGGTATTTAGAGAGAGATGGTGAGAGAGTGTAGACTTAAAAAGAGAGGTAGATGGGAAGAGGGTTTGGGGGAGTGTGGGGGGGGGGGGGGGGGGGGGGGTGTAAGAAGCCAAGAGCATTACATCATTGCTGGAGTGGAGTCAGAAGGGAAGGATATGAGTCAGTGGGCTGACTGTGCCTGGCTCTCTCTCTCTCTCTCTCTCTCTCTCTCTCTCTCTCTCTCTCTCTCTTTCTGGCTCTTGTCTCTCTCCCTCACTGAAGTGGTAGTCAAGCCTCTTACACTGAAGTCACTTCAGTTGGGCATGTAGAGATGGGTGAATGCGCTTATAGTGGCATTTAAACACCGTTACATTTTATAATTTCTCCTACTTTGATCAGAAGTTTAGGACAGCTGTAGAAAGATTGAATGCAACATGTATTGTTTATGTAAAGACTTGAATTACGTGCAATTTTCCAGAATTTTTGGAATTCCTCTCTAGATTGTGTTGAAGAATGTATTAAATGTTAGTATCCAGAATTGAGAGTCTTGGAGAATTTAAAAAAAAAAAAATCTAGATTATGTTACGTATTGAATGTATGTTATATTGTGTATTGAATATCAAAACTTGTTCTGTAACATTGAATATGTTTATCCAGAATCTACAATCTTTTATAATTCTTTTTTAAGAGTTGTCTTTGTATTCTAGAACCTACTGTAATATGCTTATATTTACAATGGTTATTGTAAATTGTAAATTATGTTTAAAGGCTTGAATTATGTGTAGAATCTGTAATTTTATAGAATTCTTGAAGAATGCACTGAATGTCACTCTCCAGAATAAAGAAACTTCTAGATTTTTTCTCTATTTTTTATGTCTAAAGTTATTAAATATAACTATCCATAATTCATAATTTTTTTTTTTATCTTTTTGATTGTATTCTAGAATGCTTTGAATTGCCTTATTTAAAATATACAAACTTCCTAAGGATCCTAGAAATCTTCTAGAGTTCTATTGTAGATTATGTTCTAAAATTTGTTGAATGTCACTAGCCAGAAACTATAATCTTCAAGAATTCTTTAAAAAGTTTATTTTAAATTCTGTTCTAGAATGTGTTGAATGTGCATGGTCTAAAGCGCACGGCGCAAGTGCACTTAGGGCGTGTCCGAATCCACTTTTGCTAGTTTAACGACGGGAAAAATGGTTGACGCGCCAGGCGCAATGGTCTAAAAGGGTTGTCCCTATTCTCTTAATGAGTAATGGGTGTGTTTTGGGATTTACGTGCGTTAAACAAATCAGAGTCTCATCTCCCATTCTCTTTAAAAGCCAGTTGCGCTCGCGCCATGGCAGATTCGATGGTTACATGACGGAATTTGCAAGCGGAAAGACTGAACTCTTCTCCAGAGAGGAAACGGATCTGCTTGTGCGCGAGGTTAAAGCTTGTGATCAGACCATCTACGGGACAAGCCGGATTCCACCATATCTTTATGTGCACAATATTAATCTTTTACATCGTAATCCTTTTATATTTAATATTTGGCTAGTTTGTGTGCTGCTGGGTGTCCCTGTGTGTGTAATAAGCACGAGCAATAAACAAGAGTGTATGCGCGTTGTGCACCCGCCTATAGGCGCATATTACTAATGTGCCCTTTAAATAAAAAAATATATATATACTGCGCCATTGACTTTAGACCAGGTTTCAGTTGGTCAACCAGCCAGAAATATAATCTTCTAAAATTTATTCAGTTCCTTCCTTCCTTCCTTCCTTCCTTCCTTCCTTCCTTCCTTCCTTCCTTCCTTCCTTCATAAATTATTCTTTAGAAAAGAAGAATCTAGAACTCTTCAACACTTCTTCGATTCTTTCTTTTAGAATGCAGTGAACATCACTTGCTAAAATGTAGAAACGTCTTCTTTCAACATTCTTCAAGTATTTTGTCTTAGATTGTATTCTGAAATACATTGCATATGCCTGGATTATAATTTACAATCTTCTAGAATTAGGCATCATTCATTAAAAAAAGCTGAATGAGAAAATCATTCTCAAAACTTTTCTTGCATGAATGGTTGCACTGAATTGTGACAATTCAAATAACAATCATTTTACAAAAGGCTTAAACAGAAATTCTCCTTGTGTTTCAAGAGTAATGCCCCTATATTCTGTTCAAGAATTCATTATGTACCGTAATTCTTGTAAATGCATAACTTTAGATTATCCTGTGATGTTATAACTCTATGCAAGGAGAGAATGGAGTAACTTCTTAAACTCTCTAGACTCGAGGCTCTCTAGTAACGTCAGTGATGTTGTGTTTGGTGTCTATTAGCTCAGAGAGAGAAAAGATAGTGGAGGATTCTGCTGAAAGAGAAAAGACGGTGAGGAATAGAAAGGGAGGAGTGATGTCATGTTGGAACAGGGAGACAGTGTGTGTAATGTGAGAGGAGAGGGTCAGGATTGCACTGTGTATGTGTGTGTGTTTTTGAGTGTGTCTGTATGCCCACCCCTCACCCTCCAGGGGTCTTATTATTCCCTCTGAAATGACAGCCTGTCATTAATACAAAATATAGAGTACATCATTCACACACATACACACACAGTCGCAGACATTCATGCACTTGATGTACACCCACATGAGCAGTTTTTCTGGGAGTATGGAAAGTTTTTGTCTGTTCTGATAATTTGCTACTTTCATAACAGGTTTATTCTTTTCTCTGTTGACACATTCTTTATTTCTCTCTCGCTTAGGAGCAGGTGAACGAGTTTGGCAGGGAACCTGTATAGCGTCTAAAGCGCCTTTCTTCCCGTTGGCCAGGTTGAGCTCTTAATTAAGGCTGTTTCCTGTTCGCTGAGTTTTAATGTGCAGCGGGACTGGCCCGTAGAGAGTTGACCCGCTCTCTGTTTCCCACTCTCTGAATGGTGGCTCAGAGCTGAGCTGTGGCTGTTCTCCACCACAATAATGTAAATCCTTTTTTACCAACTAAATTCCCTTATATTTTATTATTACACTGAACCAAAATGGAACAAACTCTGGCTGCATCCTAGTATACACAAAGTAGGCAAAAACAGTATGTGAAATGAGTAGTGTGTACAAATTCACGGTAATGTGCATCCAGTAGACACTTTACTATCCCATGAGGCCATGGGAGAGGAGTTGTGAATGGCAGTGAAGTGATGCTACTAACACTGGTAGTTCACAAGTGACAACAAATGTAGTATGTCCGGATCCGCATTTAGACTACATAGAACATACTTTTTAATGGTTGTGAAGTAAGTACTTATTCAAAAGTTAATCTAGAGAACCTTTGCAGTCTCTGTGTTTTGTGGCAGGTTTTCTATTATTAGCGGAATGCTAATGTTGTTAGCATCTTTTTTTGCTTAAAATGCTAGAGTGAAGCAATAGTTCACTGCAAAATTAAACTTCTCTCATCTTATACTCAACTTCATGTCATTTATTTATACTTACTTTTTTTGTGGAACACAAAAAGAGTAATTTGGCGGGATATCCTACAGTAGCTGTTCTTTTCCACACAATGAAAGTGAATGAGATTGGGGCTGCCAAGCACCAAGTATGACAAAAAATTCCAGAAAAAGTTGCTCATATAACTTGTGAACTATTCCAGGCATTGTGAACCTGAATATAAGGTAACGCAAATTAGATTTGACAGCCGAGGGGAATATTTCTAGCAAATAACAATTTCAGTTTGGGTCGGTTACTCACAAAGCTATTGGATGGTTTCTGAAAACTTTGCAATACAAATGTGAGGAAATGGATATTAATGGAAGTTTATTGTTTTTGCTGTTATTTGTCTATTTTGGAGCTTCATTGTATGAAAAAGAGTTTCTTCCCACAATAAAGAAAATGTGAGTTTCATTTAGGGGTGAACTATTCCTTTAAAAAATGAGCTAAATCTCAGCTGGGTGTGTATATGTGTGTTTTAGAGATGTGAGGTTGTTAAGCATGTGATGGATTGGAGTGTTAGACTCAAATGACAATATGTCAGAATGTTAATGACCGTATGTGCTTGTGTGTGTGTATACGTACACAGTAATCATGCAGTGTAAATGCTGCTATTTAGGCCGGATAAATACAGGTATTTGTTCAGGTGGGGACCCCCTCCTTTCCCTTTTAGCTGTCCGTCAGCCCTCCAATCAGACCCAAATAATGCTTGTCATCTGAGGCTAAAGGTTATTCAGACAAGCGGCGTTTCTCCACACTGTGGTGGTCCTACAGGACGGCATAATAGTGAAGTTAGTGAGTGCTATATCTGACACGTTCTACCTAAATATCAGTGTGGTCAGGGGAAGTGTAACGCTGGCAGCTTCATGCCAACCTGGAGAGGAAGTTGTGCATTGGTGTGTTGAAACTGCGCATTGTGTGTCACCCCTGGGAAGTGCATCGCCTGTATTAGAAAACATTTTATATATGTTTATTGTATTATCCTATTAAACTCTCTCATGTGTTTGCAGACTTCACTAACTGTGAGAGAGATTTGTAATAGGCTGATACTCCTCTTAGCATATTTTTGTATTCATCCATACCCACGTATTTATTGATTTTTATCGAAGCACACAGACTTTGATCAGCCTTAAGGCAAGAGTAAACCTTCCAGCAGAACTTCTCTTGCTGGGAAAGCCATTCTGCCTCTCTGTGCATGCCTGACTTTGTGTGATTACTTCTTAAAGAGATAGTTCGGCCAATATTTCAATTTTATTATTGGGTCGATGACATGACGCTTAATTCTTTGTTCTATCTGTTATATAAAAATAAAAAAACTGCAGAACCTCATGACCATGTACCAAGGTCAATAAGTCTCTTAAATATCAGATAAATAAATAAATATCAGTCATTTTTTATGACAAGGCAAGGTTATGTGAAGTCCCCATGCAAGCCATAGTGATATTTATGAATTAAAAATTAATATTTGTGAAAAAAATAACAATCATTTTTAAAATATGTACACACATATATTCAAATTATGAGGAAAATATTTTTTTTTGTATAATGGTTACACCACATTGCAATTTTATAGCCATTTTTAGGATGTAAACTTCTCTTGAAAATGGCATAAAAGTTTTTTAAAAAACGTATGAAACATGAATACAAAGTGAGTACACTGTAAAAAAAATTCTTTTTAAGTACTATCAACTTGGATATTTAAGTAATTTCAACTCAAATCACATTAAACTGACTTAAAGAAGTTGAATAAACTGACATAAAAAAGTTGAAAATTGCTTAACTTATTTTGATGAGTTAAAGAAATGTAAAAACATATGTTGTCATAACTTGTTGATCATATCATTTTTTACAGTATTTTTAAAAACTTGGCACATTTTTTAAACTAGATTTTCAAAATAATCTTCGATTTCTTCATCATAGATTCTTTTTTATAGATGAATTATATAAATGTTACACGACACATTATATGGAAAAGCGCAATTGGGACATTCTGCTAAATATCTCCGTAGTATCTCATAAGAAAAAAAAGCCTCATGGAACAACATGAGGATGAGTAAATTCTAACAGAATTTTCAGTTTTCGATGAACTATGCCTTTAATTAGACAAAATGAGTCACTGAAAATTATTAGGAACTATGACAAACCACAACGAGAACTGAATTCACTGACAGTATGATACCAATTCCTAATAACTGCAAATGTTTAGTGCTTGTGACGTCAGTTTCCTCAGAAGTTTCATCCGAGGAAACAGGTCAATCTCCCTTTTCCTTAATTTTTCTTTCTCTTCTTGTTCTCTGTTTTTTAGGCCAGTGCCTGGTTCCCTTTCCTCGCTGCTGCACCTGAGGAACAGACAGCGACAGCCACTGCCGGCCTCCATGCCTGGCACACTGCCTGACCCCACTATGCAAGGATCGTCTGCTGTTCTGATGCCTGTGAGATCATAAATGCAGCCACAAACACACACAATGCATTTGCACTTCTCAGTCGTGGTTTCCTGATGCCTCTGACAACCGAAACGCATTAATACGCACACAAACGAATCTTTCATGCACCATTCTCATGCTTTTATCAGCAGTCTGCTTTAAATTAATGCCTTTTCCAGTGCCGTGGCCCATATCAGTGGCTGTTTTATCAGGAAGCCCATCAGCAGAGGTGTAATTTTCTACCAAAGCTCGATCCGTTTTAATTCTATTTCAGAAATGTCAATAGGAACCTGAATGCAGGCTGAGGAAGGAGGTTGTGTGTGTGTGTGTGTGTGTCCGTGTGTGTGTGCGAGCCGCCCATATCAGGGTTCTAATGACACAACACATGTTCTCATTGTAACATAAGCCAGTCCATGTTGGCTATAGAGGTAAAAGCACAGAGTTGATTAAATTAAAGTAGGACGTTTTTTTTCTCTCTCGATTGACATCCCAAGAAAGGGGTGCAGGGTGGGGTGATATTTTTAAACCAAATATTCCTCCAATAATTACTGCGGACTGCTGCGCCTTCACCCTGCAATAGGTCATCAGGGGGTTGGAAAGGGGGGTCGGAGGGAGATTTTGGAGGTCTTGGGTTTTAGTAACAGGACCCCCAGTCTCTCAATCTCTCTCTCTCACACACACACATATATTGAAAGTACCATTTTACAGTTTCCCTCACCTTAAACTGAACGTAAATCACCAGCGCACTCTTTGTATGAGCGCAAACATCTAAAACCTCCATTTCAGCCTTTTAGTCGCATTTAATTGAGACTTTCTGAATTAAGATATTCTGTCATGCTCACAGAACTGAGCTTTGGTTGAGTTTGTGGTCTTGTTAATAGTCCTATTTTAGACTTCACACTTCTGCAGTATTCAGCTTCCTCTATTAGCTTCTCTTTGACTGCTGATTTTCCCGCAGAGTTGTGGAATATGTATAAATACACACATTAAACCACATGCATATATTTACGTAGCTATCTAAATGTGATGTTCGGCCATGGACTTTTACATATAAAGCTTTTTTTAAATACTAAAGTGTGACCCTAAACCTAAAATAACTTATAAATAAATAAAAATGAAATAATAAATATTTAAATAATACTAATATCAACTGTTTAGATTATAAATAAATGTTAATTTATAACTTTAGTGTTATTGGAATTAAGAACATGTATATTCAAATATTTTAAGCCACTTTACCCTTTGACGAAGGTCAAAGATACTTTGACTTTTTTACTACTACATATTGACAAAATTATTTTAAACCATTCAAAAACGCATACATAAATACAAATTAATATATTAATAATATTTAATAATAAATACTTAAGATTATTGCATTATAAATAAATATTAACTATTATGTTTTGTGTTTTTAGACTAAAACATGAACAATTATAAACCAAATGTCTCCATGATGTTCCCATCTGTAAACAATTATATGATCAATAAGTTATGTTAGCATATGTTTTTGCATTGCTTTAACTCATCAAAATAAGTTGAGCAATATTTAACTTTTTTTATGTTATACAAGATTCAACTCATTTTTAACTCAGTTTAATGTAATTTAAGTTGAAATTACTTAAATGTCCAAGTTGATTGTACTTAAAAATTTAAGGCATGCAGCAACTTTTATTACATTGTAATTGTAGAAATGCTTTTCAGTAATTTTGTCCCCAAAGTAATGTAAAAGATTAACACACTTACATTGTAGCTTGCTGTGAAATTGCTTTGGTTTTGAAAATGTAATTTTTTATTCAATTAGTTTCATGCATTGATGTGTTTGGTTCTAAAGTATTATATTCACGTTTGTGGGTACAGATGGAGAGGCAAATGTCTATGGGCTCCAACATGATGGGCATGCAAGGCCCCGCCCACAACAGCTCATGCTCCTCCCCTCATGTTCCATCCATGCACTCAGAAGCAAAGCTGGTGAGTCCGTCATCAACACACACACACACATACTTGCATATTTTCTTGCTTGCCTGGCCTGTATAATTTGATTTGTGATTTTTTTCTATCTTCTGTTTCTATCTTCTTATAGTTATGGAACTAGTCACCCGTATAAGATACACAACACAAGCACGTATGAGCATAAGAAAACTTCTTTCTTTCTGTTGCTCATATACACGCAGCCACACACACACACACACACACACGTTTTTCTTTCTTTTACTGCAATGAATGTATGCCAGCTTGTCCGATGTACTGTATATCTTGATGCCCTGAACATACACTTGTGGCTTTGCTGCTTGTTAGCACTAGTTCGGCATGGTGGTGATCTCATCAGAAACAAAGCAGTCAGTCAGAGCACACGGAGACAGAGAGAACGAGAAAAAGAGAAAGAAATAGACTGGTGGAGAAAGCCTAGGAATTGAAAGAAAAGGAATTTTTTTTTTTTTTTTTTACACATTTCATCAATTTGTCCAGATGACAAGACAAACTTATTTATAGTTCTCTAGTTGCTACAGGAATGTACAAATCTCATTCACTGATATAGTGTTAATTTACGAAATTGCTAAAATTGTTTTGTAACTTTGTAATATACTGACCACAGATACATAGTACACTGTACATATGCTCATTAGCGGCTGTTTCAATGGGATGCCATGCGTAAGTCATCCGCCATATTAGAACGGTCAAAGCCGGTCCGTAAACACCCGAGAGCAAGTTGACGGGACGTCTGTAACCGTAGTTATACATATGTATAAATATCTATATCTGCTATAGACTTCAGCAGATTATTTTTGTAGGATTTAGTTTATCACTGTTAAGATAGGTTCATCAACTGTCTGGTTACCGACATTCTTCAAAATATCTTCCTTTGTGTTCAGAAGAAGAAAGAAATCGTTTGAATCAACTTGAGGGCGAATAAATGATGATATAATTTTCATTTTGAAGTGAACTATTCCTTTAATACATATAAAAACAAACCAACACACTCTCACCTGTAAAGGGTTATCCCATTTCTTTGGGAATTTAAATCATAGCGTTTTTTACAATCAGAGACTGCGCAGTGTTGTGGCATCTTGGAAAAACTCATTGACTTTTATTGTGAGTGACGACAGCATCTGAAATGTTGACCGTTCCGAGATGTCGGACGCGTTGACCTGTCTGGAGCGGTCGAATGTGGCATCTACATATACATAACTATGATACTGACAACTACCTTTAGCCCTGTTTACACCTGGTATTAAGATGCGTTTTGGACGATTGGATCACAAGTAGGCGAGGGAGACATTCCTGTTTACACCTATTTTAATCTCTTTTGTCCACTTTCGAAACACTTCTGGCCTGATTTCTTTAAGGGGAGGGTCTATGGGCGGATAAAGTATGTTTTTTTTCCCTAGATCCTTCAATCAAATGGACAAAATAAACTTGCGTAATTTACATATGAACGTGCCCAGCAGCTTTCATTTCTGCTGTCACAGCCGCAAGACCACGCTGAGTGTTAGAAATCAGCAATGGTGAGAGAACATTGTGTTTTGTATGTTTTTCGTCTTCAAACTTAGGTCTCCAGCCGATAAAGTTCAAATCCCGTCGACTAGCACGCTTCCCATAATGTTTACGCGTGAGGCCAGTAGGCGGTCTTTTGCGGCCGGTCAAATGCATTTTCCACTACCTCTGGAAGTTGTCGAAAGTGGACAATTTCAAAACGTTTTAGACCCTGTTTACAATCAAGTGTAGCATTAGTTCAAGCAGGTCATGTTAGTCAAGCTTGCATCAGCTGACTCTACCTATAGGAATATGACCCCTATTACTGTATTCATATATAAGCTCCTTCAGTATTATCAACAGCTATCGCGTTTCTCAGGAGCTAATTACCCTCCTCCATCCCCAGCTCCACCTCTCATCCAGTCAGGATTTGGCATTCTGATTCATCTTGAATCAGACTAATTTCTCGGATTATGTTGTACATTAAAATGGTGACATTAATGATATCTACAATACATTCTTGTTGGTTCTTTTCTGTTTACCCTAAGGGGGGTTATCGCTGCTCTCCCTGCTCTTATCCATGCTAGACTGCATGGATGCGCAGGGAGTTCTTGCCCAGAACAGAACCATACCGCCAATCCAAACTGTATGCTAATTGTCAATCGTCTTTGACGATAGTGGTCTTGACAGAACCTGTATTTAGCGTCATCCACTTGTGATCCAATCAACCTAAACGCATCTTAATACCAGGGAAATACTAATATATAGAGACTGCAGTGTCATACACTAGCCTGGAAATCCAGACCTAAATCTAAAAGATTAATGGTCTGGCGTCGACTAATGAAAATCGCCCAGCTCGAGGGGCGGCACCAAGCATGCATTTGAAAATCTCACTGCACGCAATTGGATAACACTACGACCAATCACAACAAGCCCCATACGCTTAGCTACCAGCGGAGCTAACTGGTAGATTATACTCTTACCGTATCCGGTCGGCAAAACAGCAAAAACGTCCTACTTGCAAAGGAACGATTCGAGCGGCGTCTTCTGTTCCTGTTTTAGATAAAATGTCAAGTCTAACTCGTTCATTGTAGCGACCAAAGCCGTTTCAAACAACTGGTATTCATCCATAGCCATCTTGCAATGTTTACTAATGACTTCGACGTCACAGCGCTGTCGTCATCTCGCCTCTGGCCCGCCTATATCAGATAACCCGATGTGATTGGTGCAGCTCAGATCGAGGGGCATATTTAATGAGCATCATTACTCGACACCAGAGTAACTCGCTGAGCAAATTCAACTTGTGCTCTTGCGAGAACTCTGGATTACCAGGGTAGTCATACACACCATCACTAACATAATGCAAGAAGCATTCATTTAACAGCAATCTGAAACATAAAACTTACAGTTTGCTGTAGCATTTTTAGTCTTTTACCATTAAAATTTATGGTAAGGGTTTTTACAGTGTGCAGAACCGGTCTGATCAATCAAGATGCAAGCAGGCCTATAGAAGTATCATAAATGTAGTTTATATGATTTATGCAATATATTCCATGTCGTCTGAAACTTTTATTTATGTTTTGAATAGACTCAAATTTAAATTGTTATTTGGTGAACATAATCCAAACAGCTAATTTGTGTTTATGTACTGTACATTCAAATCAAATGTAACTTTTTTTGTCCCATGTAAGAAAATCATGCAGGTTTGGAACTGCTTAAGGTTGAGTAAATGATGACTGTGGACTATTCCAGGACGGTTACATCCGTCTGCCTGGATTTGTACAGTTACCGTAGATCCCGATAAGTTTTATTTGAGCTTCATAGCGGTGGCAAGAGGATCAGCAAGACAGATTTGGTAATTAGATTAAAATCCACTAATTATACATGTAATAATCCGGTATTTGTGGATTTGGAATTGGACTCAGGAGGGAGTTAATTATTTTGCTCTGAGAAAAAGGGGAGCGCAGACATTTCCAGAAAGGAGGCGGCTGAGATGAATAGAGAAAAACAATACAAGATAAAAGACAGAAAAGGAGGGAGAGTGTCTCTATGTCAAAGCATGAGTGATGATTCTGACGGTGGAAAGAGCGTTCGAAGAGCACTTAACTCTCTCTCCTTCCCTCTGTCCCGCTGGAGATTGATCGCCGCGTGCATTTTTTTAATCCTTTCGTTTGTTGCCATGGGAACGGGCAGGGGGAGCATAATATTACTTTAATGTGCAGTCGTATCTGTCCCCTGGCTGGACTCCAGGCTCATCCCCCCCTCCATGCCTCTCTCTCGGCCCTGATTGTAATTGAATTATAAATTCCTTTTTTTTTTTCTCTCTTTTGCTCCGACACATGAAACCATTTGTTATAAGCTTTCAAGAGCCACTAAAACAATCGTGTAGGAAGAATTAAACATGGGTCATTGTGCCTTTGAATGCTGGATAATGAAATTATCTGTAAGAATGTAAATATATATAAATATGTAAAATGGATGACATTTTAAAGTGATGAAAAGAACAGCTGCCAACATCTAGTGTTCCATCAGTCAAAAATATGATTAGTATTATATTGAGGCTATAACATGTTATATAACAATATTTATTCATGTAATTATTATTAATGAGATCAATTATATATAAAATACTAATTATCAAACATTAAATTTGATTAATGGTAAAACAAAAACAAATGATTTTTATGTTTGGTAACAATATTTATTAATTGGATTATTATTGATTATTATTAATGATATCAATTATATATTAACTAATAATTATCAAACATGAAAAATGTACTTGGAAAAACAATGTGTACTGTATGCACAGTCTTTTACTTATTTTACTTATTACTTATAAATTACTTATGATAATGATTATGATAATTCTGATATAATATGATAATGATTATGATCATATGCTAAATGTACCTGAAAAACATTTTTCTTTGTTCTTTGTTTCTCTGTTTGGTAATACATTTTTTTTAAATAATAATAAAAAAGATTACATTTTTAAAAATATTTAAATAACTTTAAGTCTTAAGTCTTAATATTTTCCACAATTCTGAATTCTTTTGTTTGATTGACTTTTAGATATTGTATGATATAACAGCACAAAGATTTCTTCCAGTGCAAGATCTTTTTTTTAATTTCTTTTTTGTTGTTATATGGCATTGGCGCCTATGCAGCTGGGATAATGGTAACCGTTGCTGTCAGGTGACCTGTTCTGGGGTGATCGGAGCCATGTGTCCCCCACATGGCCTGTCCCGGCCCAGCACAACCTCAGTGTGGAGATCCAACCCTAATCTCATTAAACAGAGATGTCGACTTATTCCAAATGGGAAATATCTCCCCCAACTGTAACCTCATACCCAACCCTCAGCCACAAGAGAGAGAGAGAGAGAGAGAGGGGGCCGAACTAGAGAACATGAAGAAAGCGAGAGACAGAGGAAAGTGAAAGACTGTGTATGTGAGAAAGACAGGGAGAGAGTGTGTGAGAATATAGTATGTTAGATGGTGGATCAGTGTGCAGATGTATGCGTGCGTGTGTGTCGGTGCTCTTTGGCCGATGAAGCCAAATTGATTTTGTGGTGGGCCAGGGGGTCTCCGGTGGAAAAAAAAACCTGCTAAAAGTGCTTTTGTTCCCACGGGACCGCTGTCAGATCGTCTCTCTCTCTCTCTCTCTCTCTCTCACACACACACACACACACATACAGCGCTGTATGGCAGAGTGCCTTGCTGTCTTCATTCTCTGTGGTTAAGGTGTCATTTATCTCAGGCCAGATGTGGATGGGCAGGCTCGTGTTTGTGGCTGTTTTGCTCTTGGGCTGAGCACCAGAATATTTATTATTAATAAAGCCCCTGATTATACGTTTCAGATATCCAGTTGTTCGATGTGCTGGGCAGATGTAGTTGTTCTGTTGTAGAAGTGGGAGTGAGATACAGTATAGTCATATAGTAGTATATTCAGAGTTCATAAAGACATGTTTCTCTCTTGGTTTCCTCTTTTTCACTTTATGATGTATTTTCATAGACATATACACTCAACAACAATCTATTTATCTCACATAACCAAACCGTGCCCGGTCATTTTGTTTTTCCTTGATTTTCCACATGCTGTGTTTTGATACATGAAAGCTCTGGTGTCTGTGGAAAAGGAAGCATGAATGCTCTTATCAGAGAGAGGAAAATGCCTGTGTATGTGCCAGCTGAACCCTGTCAAACTCACTGCGGATCCACTTTCAGTTCCACCACTGTTTTGGCTTGTGCAGGGTTTTGAAAAGAAAAGTCCTTATGAGTTTTTGCCAGTTATATACTATACAGCTTACAACTTCCTTTGAAACATTAGTATGTAAATATTTGCTTACACTGTAAAAAAAAGAAAAGTTGACTTAACTTAAAATTATAAGGCAACTTGCTGCACAGATTTTTTTGAGTTGACTCAACTATAACATCTCCAGTTGAGTAAACTCAACTCAAAAAATCTGTGCAGCAAGTTGCCTTATAATTTTAAGTTAAGTCAACTTCTTGTCTTTTTTTACAGTGTAGAGCTATAAACTTATATATAAAAAATAGTATATCCTATTCTTAATAAGTACTTTTGTCTTGTTTTTCAGAAGAAAAAAATACAATACATTGCTCAATGCTAAGGATTTTTTCTAATCAAAATTCTAAATTTAAATTGTTTTACTTGCCCAACCTCAAACAAAATGTTGTAAATAAATGGATAAAAAATAGCCCTAGTTATTTGTTGTTGTTGTTTTTGACCCATGTTACCGTAACCCTCTGATGCTCTTCCGTAATTTTGGATTTTTTTTTTTTTACTTCATCAGAATAGTACGAAACTTGGTAAATCATGACCGTGATTCGTAAAGGTTAAAAAGTCCTGAAAAAATAGTCACACTTGTACTGTGGAAAATACCGCATTGGAATTGAATGGGAAACAAACTGAATCTAGTGGAAACGTTTGGTGCTGCCCAAACAAAATCTTTCTGAAAGCTAATTTTTTTTGAGATATCAAGCTCAAACTTTGGAACACTACTTGGTTAGATTTATGACTTTCTCTCAGTTTTAGAGTAAAACTTATTTTGGAAAATATATATTGCATATAAATGTGAAAATAGTATTTTTTGTGCATTTTAATACAATAAACATAAAACTTTGTTCTCTTTTTAAAACAATAATCTGCCATGTGTCTTCTTTAAAAATAGACCAAACTTATGTGTTCCAAAGCATTCAAGATTTATGACAGTTAAAGTTGGGAAATTTTAAGGTCTATGCTCAAAAAGTGAATAAATGGATTACAACTACTGCATAAATATAATTTAGTACCAATTTAGTACACGTAAACTGTAATAAAATGGGAACAAACAATCAAAGTATGAGCAATAAACACAAAAAAAAGACAGAACAAACTGACAAATGAAATAAACAGTGCTTTTCAGGTTTTCAGGTAAGTCTATAACAGTAGTTTTATATTATTATTATTAATGATTAGGCCTACAAAGACCAGCAAACAAGACCAGGAACGTGCAGCAAGAACGTTTTATTGGATGTTTAAAACTTAACACCCGAGAAGCAAATTGTATAACAGTTTTGAATATAAGTGGATTTTTTCCCCACTCCTTAAATATTAATTTCACTAGATGTATTGTATCATATTTTCTAAAAATCATTTTGTGCATGGAAAGAAATGAAAGAAAGAAATGAAAATGATTCGACTAATTTCATAAGGAAAGACACAGAATAAAAATAAATGAATAACTACAGTATGCAAAGAATCCGCAGAATGCATTGAGTTTAATGTTTGCAAGGGCATTTGCTTATAGCTGCTTCACACAAGTTCTCTTGACCAAGAACTGAAAAATCTACGACTTCTTGCTGGAATGTTAGTCTCACTATTCATGCCAATGACAGTGAAAAACAATCTGTGGTTCTTTGTTTTATCAGGGGGTAATTATCTATTGTTTACATTGTTACCAAGATGATAAATTTGTGACTAAGCGTCAAGCTAGGTGGTGAGGTTTTTTTTTTTTTTTATGAGATAAACAATACTATATGTTCCTGCTCTGTTTCTCCGGGGCCCTTGCGCTGGCACACACCGCTCAGATGACATAATCCTTGGCATGCTCTAAATGTAGTCGTTTTTTTTTTTTTTTTTTTTTACTTGAACAGTGGAAAAAAAGGAACCTTTCTTAAAGAAACATTCCACTGAGGGATACAGCTATCAAAGTGATGTAAAGTTTTTATTTGAGCACTGGAGATTCAGGCTTATGTAAGCGCACCCTCGTTCTGTAACTGTAAGTACTGAACTCAAAAGTGTTCCGTTGCAGACATACTTTAAGCACAAAGTTACATTTGTTAAATATATATATATATATATACATATATATAAACAGATGTCTTAGAATATCCAAATATGAGTTTCTGTAATTGTGGTGAGTTATACTATATATTTATAGTTATAATATATATGTAATACTATACTATATATGTTATACTATATATGTTTTAATCCACAAAACATTTTTATAATATTTTATAACATTTTTATAAATATAATAAAAATGTTTTGTGGAGTAAAACAATGGAATTCTTGATAAGAAAACCTGAAAAGAAAAGTTGTTTGGTATAATATTTTAGTATTATTTCTTAGAAAAATAATGGTGAGTCTCCCCCAAAACTGAATTAATAATTCATGATTCCTGAAAAAAAAAAACTTCCACTTTGACAAATATATGATATATGAATATGTGAAACTTTTGTTTGAAAATAAAGATTAGGATGTATACACTCAAGGTTTAAGATTTTTCCTTTTAATCGTAGATCTCTGTTATGTAATTTCCCCATTATTATGTATTATGTCTACATGGAAACTGCAATGTTTGTTTAGTCATACCTTGTGCTGCAAATGTGAGATATACAATTATGTAACTTCATTTTAAATGTCATGTGTAACTTCAGACTGTCTCAATGACTCAGTATTTCTTCTTGATTTTATACAATGAATTATGTAATTTCACACTAAGTTATGAGTCCTTTACTGAAGAGACACCTGCAGCTGGTGCATAGGTTGTGTGTGAGGCTCTGTTTGCACAACGACAAACAGAAATCCACATTTTGTCGCCACATCTGTATGAATAGTGGCATTGTCAGGGAATGATGTCATAGGAGAGCGGTGATGAGCTAACGCACAGCTGAAACGAGCAACACTGCATAACTCGGCTTTAATATATGTTAACATACAAAGAAAGAGGGAGGGAGGGACTGAATCCATCATGGTTGTGAGAAAATGTTATGAAACTTTGTTTAACCATATAAAATGAGTTTAACACTCATCAAAATGACTGCCTATACACTACTGACTACTCAGAGCATATCATATAATCTATGTCTAAAACGTCATTAAAGGGGTGATTGATTATGATTTCACTTTTTAACTATATTTAGTGGTAATGTTGCTGTTTGAGCATAAACAACATCTGGAAAGTTACAACGCTCAAAGTTCAAAGCAAAGGGAGATATTTTATTTGAAAGAAATTGCTTTTTAGACTACACAAGCGGCTGGTAGGGACTACACAACATTCCTCCCGGGTTAGTGACATCACTAACCCTAAAATTTACATAAACCCCGCCCCCGGAACACAATTTATAGATTATCATGACAGAATAATGTTAATCAATGACTAGAAGATAACTTCACATAAGCTACAGAAATTCATCAACTAACCATTCAGGAATGTTGTCTACATGTTGTCACTTCTTCTTGAGTCTCTCCATCTTTCTGACTTCGGTTTGAACATAAAAGGCTAAACGTTTTTGAAATGTCCAGTGCATGTCTATGTGAGGTAAAAGGACACAAGCTCTTGAAGCTCCGCCCTCTGTGCGGGGAGCAGCAGCTCATTTGCATTTAAAGGGACAGACACAAAAACTGCCTGTGTGAGGTATTATTATTATAATTATAATTATATTATTAAAAAAAGGTGTGTTTTTGCTCGCCCTCAAAAAGTGACAACTTTAAAATGCTAAATAAAATATATGTGGGGTATTTTGAGCTAAAACTTCACATCAAAGACTTAGGCTATTTTACATCTTGTGAAAAGGGCATTATACCACCCCTTTAAGGAATTACGTAATTAATTGTTGTATTTTACTCAAGCAATTGTCAAGGAATGGCAATTACTTAATCCTCCAGCTTCTTTGTGCATTGAGTCTTTCCTTGTCAATGCAACAAAAGGATTATCTCGTTCAGCTAATGCACAATAGTTTTTTTCATTAAGTGGATGGGGGGATGGAGAACATCTAGTGTGCATTTGTGTGCATCTAGTGTGCATACTGAGGCCGCCAGTGGGACCACACGCCAGTTGAGGGTAAACATGTGACGCGTTTAGATGACCACCAATGAACGCTGTTTAAAGGTGCAGTAAGTGAATTCTGAGATGCGCTGTTTAAAGTTGACCGGACCGAGCACCAAAGCACACTTGTAGCCAGTCAGCAGTAAGGAGCGTATACATTCATGAGGGGGGAAGTGTCCGTGTTGCATTGCGTGTTTTTTGAATTTGGGGGTGGGGTGTGTTTGTTTTGGTGATTTCAGATATCAACAGCGTTTCTCAGAAATCGCTTATTGCACCTTTAAAGGTTAAAATAGGTTATGCCTACACTGTAAAAAATAAAGTTGCTGACTTAAATTTTTAAGTACACTCAACTTGTTATCATGTTATGTTTAATTCATTTCAACTTAAACTATATTAAACTGAGTTTAAAAAATGAGCTGATCTTGTATAACTTACAAAAAAGTTGAAAATTGCTTAACTTATTTTGATGAGTTAAAGCAATGTAAAAACATATGTTTTCATAACTTATTGATCATATATTTTTTTACAGTGTAGAAATGCAAAAAACTCCAGAGTTCCCTGCTTCATTTGTCACCACAGCTGCAGTTAATAGTTTATTTATCAATTAAATGACATAAGTATAAAGAAAAGGAGCAATGTCCCTTATTTTCCAAGAAAGAAACTGAGAGTGATGCTGATTTTGAGAATCTAAATTTGTACACAATGCTTGAATAGCAAAGTGTGAGGCTATTGGTCACCTATCTCACACCATCTTTGCGCCCTAATGTCTATATACACATGGCTATTTATATTTACTTTGTAAATCATTTGATATTTCCTCAACTACATATAGACGCACCTGAAATAAACTTCCCTAAACTAGTTTCCCTTTTCTCATTTGTAAGTCGCTTTGGATAAAAGCGTCTGCTAAATTAATAAATGTAATTATAGATGTAAACTACATCACTGTGGTTAAATATGCCACATTAGCCATTAGATGAAATAAGTGTTTTTTGTAGTTTACACTTTGATTCTGCACTTTTGTTACTAAGTATGTCAAATTAAGATTTGCTCTTTTTATGTTCCTCATCATACGACTAAAACTTAATTGAGAAATCCTCAGCTGATACTTTTGTTTGTCTAAATGCAATGCATGCTAATATGTTTCAATGCTAAAGACATTACCCTACCTGTCTCTTTCTCCTTGAAGTTAAGGACCCTTGGTGCTCACAGATCCATGCCTGAGTGCAATCAGCTCTGTTTTTACAACTGTTTGACCCTGAAATGTTTCAAATGGTGTTTGTTGAATGCACCCCGTAGGTAATACAGGTTGATTGGGAAGGCTGGAGTCTATTTCTTTTCATTCTGTATTTACATGGTAAAGTGATGAATGTCTGTGTCGGCAGTTGCACTCGCGTTGATTAGCTCGTCCGCAGAGCTGATTGTGTCTGCTTTTGTTAGGTGATCCTGATTGGGTTCTAGCTATTACCCAGCCTGTCATTCAGGGGCGGCTTTAAGGGAGTGATTTCCTTGCTCAGCTCCTGCCTTTTCTGGTGCTGAGCCACTTTATGTTGTGTGAATTCTGTATCTGAAGAGCATGTGTCCTTAAAAACTGAAAACTGAAAAAAGATTTGGTGTAGGATTTACTTTTAAGACAGTTTTTTCAATATCCGTGACTGAGGTACCCCTGAGGAAGGCACCTAACCCCCAATCGCTCCCCGGGTGCCGCAGTGAATGGCTGCCCACTGCTCTGGGTGCGTGTGTCCACGGCTTTCAATGTGTGTGTTTGTGTGTGTGTGTGTGTTCACTACTCACTGCTTCTAATGTGTGTGTGTACTAACTTGGATGGGTTAAATGCAGAGGACAAATTCCAAATAATTACAAAGAAACGGTAAATAACACACTGAATAGAAAATAGAAAAACTGAAATAGGTTTTTCTTGTAAAATGTAATCTTAAATCGTTGAACTTTGAAATATATATATATATATATATATATATATATATATATATATATATATATATATATATATATATATATATATATATAGCGCATGACATTAAAATGTAAAGTTTGTTTTTAATAAACCTTTTTATTTTATGGGTCAATTTGTTAACATTAGTTAATGCATTAGGTATCATGAACAATGAATGAACAAATTTTTTTTTTTTTTTACAGTATTATTGCTTTAGGTTAATGATAATTCTTAAAATTTAAGACTTAAGATGTCTTAAAATGTAAAAAAGAAAAGAAAGTATTAGTATATGTAGAGTTTAATATTATCCAGATGAATTAAAGCTCTGAAAGTATTATTTATTGTTAGTTCATGATACCTAATACAATACACTTTTAACAAACTGAACCTAATTTTAAAATGTTAACTTGTTTTAAATTTAATTTTTTTTTATTGCACATTCATTTTTCAACAACTTTTCTCAGCTTTTCTCAACTGCAGAACGCAGTGGATAAAATCAAGTCCCAATCTAGTCCTAGTATTCTGTAACTCGGTATTCTGCTTCACATCATGGAAGTTAAACACATTTGCATGCAGTTTTGTGTTATTTTTAACCCTTTAAACTATTTTGACATGCTGAAGTCTAGAAAGCATTTTTTACAAGAATGATCCTTATTTTTTCTGCCACATGTGCCAGCTTGTAGGTTTTTGCCTTCCCGCTGTCATTCTTCCCATTAACTGCATCATATATGAAATTCCTGCTCTGTGACAAAATGCAAAGTAAAGCCAAATTAAATTGGTTCCAAATGATTAGCCTGGCAAAGCTGACACAGACCCACAGTTGTGCCAAACAGTTCAGTCTGACGGCAGTGCTCCCACCAAACGGACTGCATCTCCCGGCTCAGAAACCCTCCCATAAGAAATCAGTTAAGTGGTCCCCGGCTCGCAGCCGCTGGCAGGGTCTTGCTTTAGGGGGCGAGAGTGGAGTGGGGGTGGGGGTTGTTAAAAATGAGCTAATGGGCGGTCTGGAGGGATCGGGCATGCGCAGCGAGGCACAGCAGGGCCTGGACTCGGAGAGATGAGGGCAAGACCCTTATTGAGTCTGGCATCAGTGTTCAGGGGGAACTGGGAGAAATAGATGGGCGTCTCATACCTTGGAGCCCAGAGAGCAGGAACCAGTGCCAGGAAAATTACAGCTCAGATTTATGCAATGAGAGAGAGTGAACATAAAGCACAGTACAGACCCAGAGGGCTGAAGGATGCAAGAGTTAGTGGCTGAGACGTTTGAATCTATGGGACTCTGATGCAGGATATACTTTAATACCTGATTTCTGCCTCCTCTGTGGTTTGAAACGATTGTAAAATAGCAGAGCCATGGCTAGAATGAATTCAATCTAATTTTGCTGTTACATGTTGCTATATTATGCTGTCAATTTAACAACACTTTTATTATAAAAAATATTATATTACAATTAAGTATGTTCATTTCATTAATTAATTTCATGAAAACATTCATTACTTGAATTTATTTTAAAATGTAATGGCAAAGCTGAAGTTTCAGCATCACAGTCACATGATCCTTCGGAAATCATTCTAATATGATCATTTGGTGCTCAAGAAACATTTCTTATTATTATCAAGGTTGAAAACAGCTTGGGGGTTTTTATGGAAACTGAATAAAAAGTTAAACTATTTAGGCCTATTTGAAATCAGCTTCTGACGGATGGCGATCTTGTCTTATTAGTGCTCGGGGTTGATCACAAATTGTGGACTTCTGCTTGTCCACTCGCCATTTGAGGATTTGACCACAGGTTCTCTATGGGATTAATGATCTCAGAGCCAGTTCATTATCACTCTTGCCTTGTAACATGGTGCTCCATCATGCTTGAAAAGGCATGGATCATCACCAAATTGCACCTGGGTCATTGGGAGAAGTTGCTCTTGCAGGACGTTTCGATACCGTTTTTTATTCCTGGCAGTGTTCTTAGGCAAAATTGTGAGAATCCACTCCCTTGGATGAAAAGCAACCCCACACATGGATGGTCTCAGGATGCTTCACTGTTGGCATGACACAGGTCTCACCTTTTCTTCTCCAGACAATCGATTTTCCAGGTGTCCCAAACAGTCGGAAGGGGGCTTCATCAGAGAAAATACCTTCTGCTGTCCAATCCTTACTTCCTGCAGAATGTCAGTCTTACCTTGATGTTTTTCTTGGAGAAAAGTGGCTTCTTTGCTGCTCTTCTTGAAACCAGGCCGTTTTCCCAAAATCTTTACCTCACTGTGCGTGCAGATACACTCAAAACTACCTGCTGGTGACACAAGTCCTTAGCTGACTGTTACATTTCAATGTTCAATGTTAAAAAATATACACAGACGTGTATATGTAGAAATTTTAGAAAAATAGAAATTTTACAGATTTTCATGAAACCAAGGGCTCCGACTTTCTTAGTTGGGTCATGTTGGAAGAAGAGAGAACAGTCTCACAGTTCAAAAAGTGTAATCGTCACAGGCAGGGAATAGGAGAGAGATGAAAGGAAATGAAGAAGAAAAGGAACAACACAGAACAAGACTGACAGAAGGAGTATTAGACAGGTAGAGCTGTCACTGATACGGTTCAGAGTGAGTTTAGTTGGCAGTAAGTCTGGCAGACAGCAGACAAGCTCTTTCTGGCTACACACACACACACACACACACTGTCCTGCTCCACTTCTGCCCAGGGGCTCCCTCTTGCCTCTGACCTCATTCACTTTGATTTACTCCTTCAGCAGCAGGTGTGGCCCTCCCTCTCTCTTTACACTCTTTTATTGATATGAAGTCATCCCTCCGTCTTCAGAAAGCTGAGGCTGTCGTCAAGATGCACCTTGATGCATTTGCGATGATATCACTCAAACACCGGTGTCACGAAGGAAGAGCCAATTAATAAATACCATTAATGTGCAATTACCCGTCATGCCTCTGGCTTTGTGAAGCACATGTGAGTGAGAGAAATGAGAGGTCGGGCTAAAGCTCAGCGATGAAACGGAGAAGGATTTGAAACGATCGCTGCTCTTATGATTGTGCGGACGGATGGACGTTGCAGGATATCTGTGAACGAAACCCGATAGATCATCGTCTGGGCTCTATGGAGCTATGTTTTATATTGCTTAAAATATCTGATGATTGATTTGTAGAAGGAAAGGAACAGGATAAGAAGGATTGGGGGTTATTTCTCAAGATGCTGTGGAAGGTATTATCCAGGTCCAGACGCATCCCCCTTAGTCTCATGTTGTCACATTTTTCACTGTAGAGTTTAGTCCAATTTGTAGCTTGTTGTGGCTTTTAGGTGCGAGATCATCTGAAATGTAGTTGTTAAAATAAAAATGGCAACAGTTTTCAGTTTTTTTTTTTTTGCTTTGGTTTTTGCTTGAACTTTTTAGAAGTTATAAGATAAAAAAAAAAAAACTTTCATATTGACTAGGTGGCACTTATTTTGATAAAGGTTGAAAAAAAGTACACAGCCTTTGCACATATTTTTGCCTTGAATTGCAGTCTGGAGGCTAGTTTCCGAGTATCATAGATAGTCTGCTTTTTTGGGGCAGTCTGAGTTGACAAATATCTCAGATAATTGTGTGTGTCACAACCTCTGCTTCAGACCAGTTGAATTATACCAAACATGCTTGATATTTTCACGCATAGTACATTCCAGCCTTAAAAAGACTTCATTAAAACATTCTGTCACCTATTCTCATTTTTTGTTGTCTGTGTGTGTGTTTGGATTTGAAATGGGAAACATCTTTTGCTAAAATCTCACACATGGTGACACATCTGAAATGAATCTCTCACATCTTATCTACATAAAACTTGCAGTTTGAACAGTCAGTCTAAAAAAAGCTGCTTTACAAATTTACAGTGATTGAATTTTATGGGCACAGAAATAACTCTACACTGTAAAAAAAATCATATGATCAATTATACAAGATTCAACTGATTTTTAAAGTCAGTTTAATGTAGTTTAAGTTGAAATGACTTAAACATCCAAGTTGATTGTACTTAAAACTTTTAAGTCAGCAACTTCTTTTTTACAGCGTATAGCCTACTTAACTTGCTACTAAGTGCTTCAAACAAAACTCTTTGAGTATCTTTCAAAAGATTTAACTTGGCAAACGTTGGACAATCCAGTGCTTAGCTTTTCCACAAACATTTTCCACGATTACCAGTTCTTAAACTTTTACATTCCCTCCCCACCTGTCTTGAATATTTGGTTACATCTCTCTCTCTCTGTCTCACACACACACACACACACACACACTTCTCTCTGTCGTGAATCAGTTCAGGAGAGTTTATCTCTGAAGGACAGCTTCTCAACAGGCCGACACTTGTGTTACAGTAATGACTGTTTTCCTCAGGTTTTGCAGTGCCAGCGTGCAAGACAGCACTATCATTACAGGCTAATACAGCTGCTGTTTCAGCTCGACTCTAATGTCTGTTTACACCTCATTACCAAAGGCAGATGAGACACACACCAGCGCTGATCTAGGTTCTCAGCCAACGTCATAAGAGATTATGGACACCTAACATAAATACAGTAGGTTATATTACAAGCCTCCCTGCACCGTTCATTTCTACCTGCCAGATTTGGAAGAGAAAGTTTTCCTTGAAGTACTTGGGTGAGAGTACTTTTATTCTTATTTCTTTCTTGCTCTTGCTACACTCTTAAAAATAAAGGTTATTTATTGGCTTCTATTGGTTCCATGAAGAACATTTGACATCCATGGAACCTTTCCGTTGCTCAAAAGGTTCTTTGGATAATTTAAATGTTCTTCACACTAAGAAAAGAAATGGTTCTTTTAAGAACTGATCACTGGGGAAACCATAATGGTTCTTCTATAGCATCCCTGCGAAAACCCCCGTTTGGAACTTTTATTTTTATGGGTGTATACATTATTGACAAGTCCAGTTTGTGGTAGGAAGTGTAAAGGATGAGAAATCCTAGTTAAGTAATTGCTTAACAAACGTGATCTGAACTTTCTGGTTTTAATGTGTCAGATTTTTGTCCCGTCGAGTGACTAATGGTTTCATGTTTATTCTGGGTTTCTGCCAGCAGGAGAGCAGGTTTCAGCAGTTTGTTTGATGTTACCAAAAGCTCAAAGAATGAATGTCTGTCTAATAAGTGTGCCTTTTGTTCTTTTATGGTCCTTTGTAGCTGATTATCTGCTCGTGAAGTTGTAAAATAAACAAAGCTTATTAGAGTACGTTTTGCAAGAAAATACCATTTTCAAAATTGTGTGTTTCTTTGTAATTGTTTGTGAAATGTAGTAGTTCTGAGTTAAAATTTCTCTACACCTATTTTTTTTTTTTTTTCAGTGTATATCCTATATTATCAATTCAGACTTTTTTTCCTCACATGTTTGGTCAAGTGTTTCAGCACATAGCTTGTGTATTCCGTATCAGTAGTGTGTCTAGTGGTTACTAGGTATCTGTTAAGTGTGCACTTCCTGCTTTGTGCCGTCTCTCTCTCTCTCTCTCTCTCTCTCTCTCTCTCAGCCTGTTGTGGCTCATTTGGCCTCTGACCCCGTGTGGCACTCTGGGGCCCTGCTCAGAGCCAGACTGATTACATTAGAGCACTGATAGCGGACGCTCTCCCTACGCCCCACAAATGATGGATGAATGTCTCTTCCTGTGGAAGAGAAAGCGCTAGAGATACTCCAATACCCCCCTTCTCGCTTCCCCCTTCCATCAACTGCTGGCTCACTGCCAAGCAGAGCTTTATAGGACGAGGCCCCGTGCTTGTTCTCTCTTTTAGTGTGGCGCGGCCCCAGACAGTGGCATTCCCCCGTGTGGGAACTCGGCGCAATCTGCCCTGGACCAAGAGGGAGGGAGAGATAGGTGCACAGCTGCCCAGGTCCAATCAAAGCGAGAGTGTTGATGGACAGGTGGCACAATCAGTCAGAGGTGTTTTAGTGCACTGTGACCCCATGTCAAGTATGTTAATGGATGAAAGATGGTCCCTTGGCTCCTGTGATTCTGATACACTCCATCTTTGTACACGTATTAGAACCTAGAGGTCTCCTTTTTTAGATGTGCGGAGAGAGTGACATGCGGTATGTTATATAAACCATTCTTTGTGGTGGAAAAGTGCAGAATTTCAAAATTCCATACAAATATTTCAACATCAAAGTGTCCAAATTTTATTCAATATTATTTAAATTTTATATAAATATTAAAGTGTCCAAAATATTTGATCATTTAAAAAATATAAATTTAAACACTTTTTTGAAAAAACATGAACATTTTTACATTTATTTCATCCAAAATACAATAAAAAACAGTAATATTGTGAAATATTATTGCAATTTAAATTAACTGATTTCCTTTTTAATAATATATTTTAAAATATAATTTGCTCCTGTGATGCAAGGTTGAATTTTCAGCATCATTACTCCAGTCTTCAGTGTCACATGATCCCTCAGAAATCATTCTAAAATGCTGATTTGAAACATTTCTTATATTATCAATGATGAAAACACTTGTGCTGCTCAATATTTTTGTGGAAACCATGATACATTTTGTTAAGAATTCTTTGATGAATAGAAAGTTCAAAAGAACAGCTTTTATTTCCATTCTTTTCCAACATTGTTAAAGTCTTTACTCTTACGTTTGATCAATGTAATCCATGTTTGCTGAATAACAGTATAATAATTTCTTTCAAACATCAGCAACAACAAAAGTATTACTGACTTAAAACCTTTGAACGGCAGTGTGTGTATATATTCAAACACTGCATTTTTTCCAATAAAATGTTTGATATATTTTATGTAGTGTCCAAATACTTTGTTTGTATTGTGTGTTGTTAATAATGTTAAATTTTAAAAGGCAAAACCAGCCACTCTTGGTCCTTTTTCAATACAACATTAAAATCCAGACATATAAATCATACACACAATCATGCACTAGACATACACAGATATCAGACTGGGGAGAACAGAAAATAGAAAGTTTAGGTGCCTCACAGTGGCTGGCAGTGTTTTCTTAACGGGAATTGTTTTGCATGCTGCAGCAGAAATGTTGATAAAGGCAATGGTGGGTTATTAATGCTGAGCTGGCAAGGGTTAGAGTGGATTACGATACAGCGGGTGGGTGAAAACAGCGTTAACGCCAGTTAAGGGCAGCATTAAGGATGGGAAAGTTAGTGCTTGTGCATTTGGCCGCCAGTGTGTGAAGGCAGAAAGCACTGGCAGCTCCAGGAGTCAGGGAGGGACGGTATGGCTTTGCTTGGCTTGGAGATCCGAAGAGCCAGCAACTTATCAAATCAATTTGGGTTTTGTTTTGGTAAATAGCAACTAGGATGATTCAGAGAGTAAAGACATCTTGAAAAAAAAAAAGACATCTCACAGGTTGACCAGCTTGAGAAGAAAGGGATGCTGTGCTCCGGTCTGTGCCTTGGCACTCACATACGGTCCAGCTGGCTCTGACTCTCAGAGAGTGAATGTGCTGCCTGTTACAAACACACGGCTCTGGACACTGGCCTCTCTGACCCACAGCATCTGGAGCGCCTGCAGGGAGAACAGGAGCATGGCAGGGACATGTCTGATTCTTTTCTCTCATTCTTCTGGATCTGTTTGTGGAAACTTGTGAGATTTAAATTACATGAAGGTGTGCTAAGTAATGTTTCTCTCATTTAAAAAAAAACATACACATGAAGTAATTTTGTAAAATATGTCTAAAATTATGTACATTCACATGAGATGAAGCCTCTATTTGTATATTTACTTTACTTGGAGTGGGTTGCCTTATGGAGGCAGCCATTTTGAAATCACAAACTACCAACTGATGTGATTATTGTGTGAAGAATGATTGATGACGGACCGTTGAATGATTAGAACAATAATTGTGTGCAGAACAGATTTCTTAAACATCTCATCCCAAGCCTCCGTTGCTAATTCCAAAACATCATTTTAGAGCCAGTAACAGAAGCTTGAGCCATTGATAAGCAGACTAATGTAGTTAATTCAGAAGCAGAGATTGATTGATTAAAAGTGTGTGAATTACTTCAGTCTATGCGTCTCTCAATCATCTTCGGCGGCAGCGTCTCTACTAACAGCAAAGCTGTAAGTTTAACTGCTTCAAAAACAATGATGTTACTACTTTGATACTGAGAAATGTCGCGTGGCTTTTCAGTTGCGAAACTATTTTACTGATACAGTCGTAGGGCAACGCTGACATCAAGTTGCGTGCATATGTATGTTTCCATGTGTGTGTGAGTTTGTGTCTGTGCTGTATGTGAGAGAAGAGAAAGAGAACGTGCTTTTCATAAATAATAAACCGTAATTTTGTGGGGAAAACATAGAAATAGTGTGTCATTTTTATCCTGTTGTGTGTTCTATTTATTTTCCTTGGTCAATGTCTTAGTGGGTTTTGGTTCCTTTGCTGTTGTAGGCTGTGTGGAACTTTGAAATAACTGAAATAATTTGGCGAAGTATGGAACTGTAATGCGGTCAAGACCTGCCTGGAACTACTTTAGCCGTGCGTTTACTTGAAATTAACTGCACGCCTTAGAATATTCATCTACCAATCAGAATCCAGCATTCAACAGCCCTGTACTTTAAAGTAACTTAGTAACCCCTCATTTTATTGGATTCTTACAGTATTCATGGCTGACTAAAAATTGTGCTTTTTCTACAATGGCATTTGAGGCGTAATATTTTTTGCTTTTGCATGACGCTGCATCCACACCACTAGGTGTCAGTATAAGTCCAAGAAGCCATGTCGGCCATTGCAACAAACAAAAAACTACTGAGTGCACTTTTGAGTCATTTTGTTACATTTTTTGTTAGTCTTACTTTCCATGAAGAGATTATCCTCGCTTGACTTCATTTAATGTTTTCTTTAATTTATTTGAGTTTTTTTTGTGTTTGGTTTGTTTTTTTCGATCCTCAGAGACCCATTTCTTATAAAGTCAGTCTACCTGTTCAGCTCTTGTGGAAATATATACCGTAGACTCAACACTCTAAAAATACTCCTCCGAGTTTTTGCCTTGGCTCAAAAGTGACACTGAATGGACACAGACATACAAGTATATATGCACATGCTTATGTACTTTCATTTTTTTCATTTTGTCTACATGTGCCGTCAACAGATCAAACCATCGGACATATTTTGGCGGGAGGTATGTTTATACTTGTGGCTTTTTTCAGACCCCTAAGTTGTCTTATTGAGCTGCCCAGAAAAACAGCTCTGTGAGAGAGAGAGCAGTCAGGTAAACATATTCCAAACACAGACGCTTTGAGCGTCTCTAGAGTCATAGACTCAAAGACCAGCCCTGGGTGAAAGCTTAAGTAGACCACACGGTTGAAGCAACAGTGCGTAGGCCGAAGGGGAAATGGGCAAATCGAGTCCTCAGGGGCCTGTCGCTGCCAGAACTGCACCGCTCTGGGCTCGTTCTTCAGATGAAGCTCTTACACAGTGACGACAGATAGTGGAAAAGTGTGTTTGGGTGTGTAAGCGGGTGTGTAGGTGTGTGGGTGAGAGGGTAAATGGGAGTGACAGGCTTAGTTTCGGACATTCATGTAGCCTACGTCAAAAAGTGGGCGAGCGGTCACATATAATCTATCGGAAAAATGTAATCGCTCACTTGTCGACTCAAGAGACAGCCATGTTTTTGTCATGTTAACCGAAATTTAAATGAATCAGAATTTTGGTCTTGTTTTCCAGGTAAATATCCTCAAAAAATAAAGATATATTTTCTTGGGTAGCAAAATTGTAATTTGTTTTCACGTAATTCTATCGATCTTCACTGGAAAATAAAAATACTAAAAACATTTAAAGGTGCAGTCTGTAAGAATGACAACTAGTGGTCGAAATGGGTACTGCAGTCCAATTCAAAATATCAGAGATGGTTGTTTCTCCCGCCACCTGCTCCTCAGACTGAACGGCGCTCACACGGGTTGCCAGTTTGAGCACCGCAACAGGAACGATCACAATGGACAATGAAAATTGGCAAATTGGCAACGTGCAGTATCACAGACCAAAACAAAAACAAACATTCCAGCCTGGAAACGCACATTTCAAAGTAAAATAACTGGCTGTAGAAGTGTTTTTCAGAGAAACGAGTATGTTAACTTAGCATGTTTCCACAATATATGCAAACATATTATGGTATTTTTATGCTTTAGTAGAGTGAAAAAGTTACATACAGCACCATTAATGCAGTATTCACATTCACAACATGGCCCCCCTCCCCCAGGTGCTAATCTTAGTGACAGGTTCCTTTGGTTTTCATACAATGGACCAAATATAATGCTCTTTTTAAATGGAGCATTTGAAACTTGCTAGTCATATTGCTAATAAATACCATTTCCCCCCATTTTTCTACACAGAGACTGAAAGCTGCCCTTGCCCACCATCCAGGGGGCATGGCGAACGGCAGCATGAACTCCATGGGTCATATGATGGAGATGATGCCATCGCGGCAGGATCAGGCCGGGCACCACCACCTGCACTCTCACCCTCACCAGCACATGCAGGGCCCGCCTCACGGATACCCACACCATGCCCACCACCACCACCCCAGCCACGCACAGAGCGCCCATCACCACCCACAGAGCCACGGGCACCACAACTCCCACCCGCCCCACCTTCACCCTGCACACGGACACCAGACCTCCCCGCACCAACCCATGCACTCCGCTGCTTCACAGGTACTGAACTGGGTTGAGATGCATTCGTTGAGGTTTTAATGCTGTAATATTTACAAGTACAAGTGATGTACAAGGGATTGATGAGTTCAGCTGAATTGAACTTACTCAAATTTGGGATGAACTGATTTCAGCAGAGTCATGTCTAATAAATAATTATATAAAAAAAAAAGTTAAACTAGGGCCAAGTTGTGAACATCTGGCGTAAAATGAATATTCAAAAACACTGTACATTAAAAATACCATTACTTGAATACACCTCTTTAATAATAAGTATAATTATACATTTTTATAATATAAATATATTATAATTATACGTTTTTGAGTGGTACAATTGTCTTGATATCATAATAAATAAAAAGGCTGACATTATTAAAAGAAGTTTAGAATAATTTTTTTACATTTATTTATTAAAAATAAATGTTTTTTTTTAAGGGTTATTTATATTTAGAATATATAAGTAAAAATGTTTGTCTGCCAAATCAAAGTCATGTGGTGCGACCAACATACATACTGCATCCGAAATTGCATACTTCCCTAATATATATAGTAGGCGAAAAACAGTATGTGACAAAAAAAAAAGTATGTCTGAATTCACAATATTCATAAAAGAGTAGGCAAAAAGTACCCAGATGACGTACTTCTTCTGGCGAGATTCTGAAATGTGCATTCATTGGACACTTTACTATCCCATGAGGCCACAGGAGAGGATTTGTGAATGACAGTGAAGCGACGCAACTGAGGCTGGTAGGTCACATGATAATGACAACATGGCGAATGTAGTACGTCCAGATTACATTCATACGACACACACTCATACTATATAAAACATACTTTTTTAGCAGTAATAGCGTAATTACTTATTCAAAATAAGTGCCTAGTCAAGAGAGTATGCGATTTCCGATGCAGACTCACAGAAAAAAACATAAAACAGGAAATTATATCACAGAGAGACCCCTGCAGACTCGTGTGTGTGTGTCGAGGTCAATAAATCTCTTAATATATTAGATAATTTGACCTCATTATGAAAACGCAATGTTAGTTCAGGTTGTAAAATCCTCAAAAACTTTATCAATTAATAATTCATGAAGTATTTTTATCTTGGAAAATGTATTTAAAAACTTCTCTAATAATAATGTATTTAATGTTGTAAAGTAAACGTAATGCAAAACAGTATGTTATGTTTGACTTGCACCACATTACATTTTTGTTGAAAATGATGTAAAAGTTTTTCAATATCATATCAAATCGAGTACGTTTCTAAGAAAATGAAACGTGTTTACACTAGATTTCTAAAAGATCTTTTCTTTATTTATCGTTTACTCTCTTATTTATATGAACCTTCAGGTCTGGACATGACTGAATCCATCTTTTTGTGATTCAGAAAGTCTGCCTTAATGTATTATTAAGCCAAAGAAGGGGCCCTGTATACATACAAACCATCAAAGCCACTGCATTTTCCATCGCCTCCAGAAACCTGTAATGATCTGAAGACGGCAAACATGGCAACTGCCAAGCATATGTCAAAGAAGCTTTTTGTGGGCCATGTGCGCTGGTAGTGGCCCTGTTTCTCAGGGTGTCGTAGAGCATTGGTCCGAGTGGAAAACTGGGCCCTGACACCTCTTTATGAGGGTGGGGCAGCCTGTAAATCAGACTGCTGTTTCTCACACCCAGACGTCCATCATAGGGCCGTAGGGCCACGTGTACAGGGCACATGTTGTTTTAAAGAAAACTCCCAGACAGGAAGTTTCTGGCTGGAGAGGTCTGAACGAGGAGAATGTTTGGCAGGTGATTGGCCGGCAGCCAGGTCTATGAATATGAATATGATGCCTCGGGAGAGAATGTAACTTCAGACTCTTTTTTTTTTTTTTTTTTTTACAGTTATCTCCGGCTGCGCAGCACATGCAGCCGACGCAGACCCTTCAGTCCCCGCCGCCCAGCGGAGGTCGTCGCAGGCGGGTCATGGACGAAGACCCTGACGAGCGCAGACGGAAGTTCCTGGAGAGGAATCGCGCGGCCGCCACACGCTGCAGACAGAAGAGGAAAGTGTGGGTGATGTCGCTAGAAAAGAAAGCCGAGGAGCTCACCCAAACCAACATGCAGTTGCAGGTCAGCATCACTCATTCGCACACTTCTCCTCAGCTGAAGGCCTCGGTTCTTAAGCGTTAAAACGCACTTCACTTTGGAACACACACTGAGATGTATTTCACGCCTGGCGTCATATTTCACTCGGTATTAGCTTACTCTAGACCACAGAAGCTCATAAACACCCTTCATATGACAGCTGAAGCTACTGTAGATGGAGAGCAGACGGGGACGGCTGTGAGGAGGGAAGGGTCAATGGGTTATTGAGGTCTATAGAGTAACCAGAGCACAGCCCAGCTGCAACTGAATGTGTGGTTTGTAGGCCAGTAAAACCTCTGAGCATCACGGGACATTTCGAGGTTTCCATTTGAACGCGTCCATTTAGGCTCTCAATAGACCTTGAATCTGCATAGAGGTTTACCTGAAAGATTGATGCCGTGTGGATATTCATGTAAGTCTATTTTTGGAGGATGTGTTGAGTACATCCTGCATTGCCCACAACTTAAACCAGCCTAAACTGGTTTTCAGCATGGATGTTTCAGGTGTTTTAGTTGGTCGGCCAGCCGGTCTCCCATTCTAACCACATGACACGTGTCCAAAGCCCCTCTAAAACCTGGAAACCAGAACAGCCTGACCATCTTTGGGTGGTCTTTCTCCATCATGCCACATCATTCACTCTCTGCTCTTCTCTGACCTGAGCATTACCCTGTCTTGCCCCGGGACAAAATAGTGAATATTTGCTGGTTGCACGTTTGTGTGGTTTGAGTCTTTCAATTAACACCACCAGTCTTTCAACTTTAACCACTAGGCAACAACACCGTCTAATCAAAAGTTCCTACTAGGGCTAGGTGATCTAAGAATACTTCTGATATATTTAAAATATATTTTGTTGACAACTTTGTGAATATTGCAAAGAGTTTAATTCGTTTTTAATTACATTTTGTGATTCATCTTGGTCTCATGACTTGAATCAGTTCAAACTGTCTGTTTTAGAAAATCAGTTCAAGACAGAGTCATTGGCATAGTGACTCAGAAATGTTCACTGATATATTTACAGTAAAATACAGTAAAAACAGTAAGTATGCTGACTTTTCAGCAGTCATTACTTTTGAGTTTTTTCAGGAACTGTTTTTTAACATTATAAATGTCACTTTTGGTCAGTTTAATGTATCCATGCTGAATAAAAGTTTTAAAAAAAGAAAACGGTTGGATGACATTTAGGAAAAAATATGTAGGCAAATATTTCTGTTTATTCTGATGTATACAGTAGCTGTACTGGAGCATATAAATGAAAACATAAAATCATATTCTTCTTTTTATTTAGTAAACAAATATGAAGAAACACATGCCTTTATTGTTGCAATGTTTACTGTATTTTGCATCTTGCATCTTGCATTAAACAATACAAATTAAATTAGCTTTAACTGAAATGAAGGTTCCTCTGATTGAAAAAAATAAATAAATGTAATCCAAGCAATATACCTCAGTATATATTTATATATATTATATAGTCAAAAGGCTGAGAAATATTGAGATACAATTTAACCCAGCCCTAGTTCCCACCAACAATAGAACAAAACATGTTAAATGTGTTTGTTTTTCTTTGTTATTGCATAGTTTGACGAGATGGGACAGAATGCTCATAGACACCCTGGCACTCCCATAATCCCACTGTTCAGGCTTGTTTGGTCTTTTGGGAAATATTCACCCCACAGTCACAAACATGGTACCTGTCAAAGCGAGGATTCTTCTCCACCAAGCATCCCTGAAACGCTGCCATATATTCATATTGGTTCTGCTTAATCGTTTAATCAAATTCAAGAACACTGTATGATCAGATGCTCGTGTTTCCCACAATGGTAATTGCAGAGAATTCACCGCCTGTTCATTATGAGGTTTTCTAATGAGACCCAGACTTGTCTAGCCTTTAATTTAGTGTGTCTGCTGGGAGGTTTGACGTGAAGCTGCCAATACAGCCACCAGAGACCTTTTTTCCAACATGTTTGTCATAATTATGTTAAGTATTGTATGGTTTATGACAAAAACAAAACATCATAAACATGTGTGACTTTGTTTAGATTTGTTTGCATACTAAGGAAGGAACCAAAGGGGTTAGCTCTCACAAACGTGATTTCCCCAACATGGCTTGAATTTAATTTTAAACTATGAAGGCATTTCAACGGACAGTAATTCTTAAGCAGTCAAATCCAGGCCAGGCTGTATCCAGGAAACTTGTGCTTTGTGAAATATACATGTTTTTAATCTGTGGAATAATGAGGGACATTTAGTTTTGCTTTAACGTTATGTTGCTACACACCAAAAAAACACCATTGTTTTATGTCTGTTGCCAGAGTGTATGATTGGATTGGATATTTCACTGGCAACAAGTTATTGAATTCCTGTAAACACTGAGGGACTTTTTGTGAGTGTTTGATATTATCATTGTGTTTGTTGGCAGAGCGAGGTCACCATGCTAAAGAATGAGGTGACACAACTGAAACAGCTGTTATTGACACATAAGGACTGTCCCATCACCACCATGCAGAAAGAGTCTCAAGGTTACCTCAGTGAGTACTATCACGCACACACACGGCCAGGGGTGACATTACGTTATAACAGATTTATATTGTTTGTAGGACACACCCACTGATATAGATACTTGTGACATTTTTGAAATGTATGGAGGCTGTCACTCCCTGGTTACAGGGGAGGGGAAAACACATTCATTTTCTCAGTCACTGAACCTGTTGTGGTGTTTATAATGCAGGAAATAGATATATTGTTTCCATTTTCACTTTGAAGTACAGTAAATGCCTTTAGGTAATGTGCCCTGCCTGTCTTTCTAAACTTCCAAATTCATCAATAATACAAGATGTGAATATTTAAATATTCATCTAAGTGTGGCGTTTATTATCTTTACATTATTATTCAGTCTTCTCATGGGAAAGATAAATCACAAATGAGATCTCTTTATTGATCTCTATACTGTTTTATTTTCTAGACAGCAAATAGAAAGATACAGATGGATGGATGGATGGATGGATGGATGGATGGACAGACAGATAGACATATGGATGGATGGACAAATAGACATATGGATGTATGGATGGAGACAGACAAATAGATGGATGGATGGACAGATAGACATATGGGTGGATGGAATGGATGGATGGATGGATGGATGGATGGATGGATGGATGGATGGATGGATGGACAAACATACTGATGGATGTAAGGATGGATGGATACATTAAGTGTTGGACACGGATGAATGGATGGATGGATGGATGGATGGATACAGGGATAGACAGACATATGGATGGATGGACAGATAGAAAATTCTACAGATGGATGGATGGAAGGAAGGAAGGACAGATGGACAGCAATACAGATGGATAGATAGACATATGGATGGAAGGATGAATGGATTGATGGATGGATTGAGTGATGAACAGATGTGACTGGCAGACTGACGGATATGGACAGATGTCAGACAGCTGGACGCACACACACACACACACATCTTCATCTCTCTTCTTGTCCCTCAGGTCCAGAGAGCAGTCCGGCAGGGAGTCCCACCCCTGTAACCCAGCAGCAAGTCATCCAGCACAATACCATCACCACCTCCAGCACGGGACCCAATCACCGCACAGATATTAACCCCATCCACTAGAGACTCGACCCCCTGACGACACCCCATCCCCCTTTACACGCTGGACATCCCGACTGCAAACTCTGGACAGACACACACCTCTGTGCCTCTGTGGCAGCTTTTTCGTCTGTTTGTAATTTGTAAATGTAAACTGATTACCATTTTGTTTAGTTCTGTGTGTTTTATGTTAATCGGGCATAATTCATCGGGCACCATCTCGCTTGTCAAGAACATCACTGATGGGTTGTTACATCTGCTACATCTGTTCCTGGATTACTACTGGACAACTGCCTTTACAAATGGCAAGATTCAGATAGCTGGAGAGCTTTTGCTATGAATTTTCCATTGCCAAAAAGATCTTGTCCTTTCGTTTCTGTTTATTGTAATAACAACTACTCTCACATTCCCCTTTTTATCTAATTCAAAAGGATAAATTAGGAAGGGCAGTCTCCAACAGGGAATTCGTAATGAAAGTAACCTGAAGCAATATTAATCTGATTGTGTTCACTTGCTCATTCTGACCAGAATTTAGATCCGATTAAGTTCAACCTATTGGCTCCTTTCATTTCAGATTTCATTTCAAAAGTTATCTTTTTAAAACGAAACAGCTTTGACTCCTTCGCTGGTACAGATCATGTAAATGGAATGCATTTATCAAGCTCACACAGGCTCCTGTGAGCATATGCCTCGCTGAACGTGTGTGAGATTTCAGAGTATTCCCAAAGTGTTGAGATCACAGCTGCAATCATGTAGCACCAGGAAAACATCTAACTTGGCATTTAAGTCTGAATGTTTTAGAAGATGCCATCAGCTGTTTCATTTTAAGATGGTGCAACTTCTGGTCAGATTTACCCCTGGTCCTCATTAGTTTGCACACTTCTTTTACTGGCAGTCCTTTCAGTGTCTGTTTCGGATCAGAGAGTGGACTAAGTATTATGCACATTCTTGAGTACATTTTTATATATGTAATATACTCATAGATGGGCCTTCCAACCCTGTCCAAAATGCTCCTCAAGTGCGTCTTGCACCAGAATAATGCCATGGAAAACTTTTGGAAGGATTTTGCTTCACCTGAGGCTATGGAAAACTTCCACGTGAGCCAAATGAGTTGTTAAATGCTACTTTACATCAGCTTTCATTTTGGCTCAAAGTATTGTTTAGATCTTCCTCAGGCATTCTGACTGTGAGATCAAATTAATTTAATAGGATTTATTGTGATAGGATATATTTTGATACATCCCAGTTTAAAGTTCTGGTTTGTTTGCTGCCTAGGAAATCATGAGGCTTCCTTCTTGACATGGACCAAGGTCAATTCTGCACTTGAATATAGTCCCTACGAAACTGTCAAACCCCTAAAGGTTCTGGAAATGTGCTGTTGAATTGGAGATGTTAGTATACAGCCAGCATCTTACTGTAAGGGGCCGTTCACAAAAGAACACGTTCTTGCGTTTAAAACGCTGGATTAAGCTTGAAAGGCTTGGAAAAGAATGCAGGTTTTCGAGACGCATTTTTGAAAGTTGAACTGCTTACAACTTGACGCGGCATCGAGTATCTGTGTAGCAGATGTTTACACTGAAAAATAAAGGGTGCGTCTCAATCAGCTCCCAAGTTTAGTAGTCAGGGCACTGATCGGGGAGTCTACCATTTTAAGGGCCACTTCCAGTTCACTGGAATGTTCACTCCCTAAAAGAAGCCCCCAATGCACCACAAAAGCCAGGGAGCATCAATGGTCCCTTACCGGAAAATATGTCAAATTTTCTGAAGCGCAAAACATACACATCATGACACGCAACAGAAGATTCTGTACTTTTAAAAGATATCAGTCCTTCTGTTGATAAATAACAGTGGTGGCGTTTTAAAATGCAAGTATATTGTCGGAAATGTCCCAATGTGTATTAAGTCAGGGTTCTTAACAGTGCCCGAATTTGTGCAGACAACATATACTTATTCACAACCTAGGGAGCTGATTGCCTAGACAGCAACATAGTGTAACAGAGTACCAGTTGTGGGCCGGATCTGGGCCGACACTATGTTGCTGTCTGGGTGAGATGCACCCAAATATATGCAGCGCAGTGGAGCGTGAAAACGCGTTCTGTGTGAACCGGCCCTAATAATGACATTCCAATGTGTACTTGTGCCCTTTGTGTAATTTTAAGGGATGCGTGTGCAAAGTCCCGTATACCTCATGAGTGTATGATGGACTGTAAGATGGCCCATTAGATTTTGGATGGATAGATTTTCACTTACATGAAATCCTAAATCCTTTTAAGGCTGTGACAAACCAAACTGGCATCAACGAACTAGCGGCGACAAAAGCCGAAATTGTTTTCGCCTTGCGTCTGCCGCTTGAACACACCGCAAAGACTACAGCCAACGGCCAACTAGTATGTACGTTCTGTGAGAGGAAACTTTCCATAGCAGCAGTTGGCAGTCTGTATTCGTCATTCAAAAAGGGAAACCGGAACAAGGACTGCTGAAATACAAACCGCTTGCTTACCATTTTGAAATATGAATCATGTTGATCACTTTCTTCATTCCAGACGGTCATGTTTTTATGAAAATATTTGCATATTGGAATGCGAATTTACATGATGTAAAATAAGAAGAGCCTTCTGTGTGTGCACTCTTGACTTTGTCAAGTATCTTCTCGGGCACTGGTTCCCTAAGCCGAACAGCCAATTAAGAGTGATCTATTTCACCGACTGCCCTACACAGATTCCGCATGCTCAATCGGCCACAAATCCGCCGATGGGGTCCAACTAAAAACTTGGTATGTTACGGCCTTTAGTCCTGTTGTTCTTGTTTAACTGCAAATAATGATGCAATTTGGTCCTATTTTGTTTTTCTCTGCTGCGAAAATGAAGCATTTTACTATTTCTTCGCAGGTACTGATGTAGACCGATCTAGACACTGCTTTCCAAATGTCACTATGTGCCTGAATATGTCTTAAATACTCACATAGCGAAGAATGTCAGCCCTTAGTAATACCTTTATCAGTACATTTATTTTCAATTCAGGTTGAACTTTAAGGCCTTGACGTTGTTCAACTTTTTTTGTAATGACTAATTACTAGTGTTTTAATGCAGACACTGTTTTGTTTTTGGACTCCTTTTGGTGTTTATGGACTCTTTTACCTTCTTCAACCAAGGAGGCCTGTGATGAGAACACAGGCCAGCTGGACATGTATTAGCATTATGCGGAGAGATGCACCAAAATGTTTCCCCTCTGCCGAAAAAGGGCCTTTCTTCCAGCAGCTAAGCTCAGAACTTTGTTTCATGTTTTTCACAGTTTGTAGAGGATATTTCATCCCTCCTAAATGGAACATATTGATTCCCACCGCCTTTCCTCGCAGCACTGTGTTTGGAACATGAGCGTGCAAAACGACCTCCACATTGAGAGGTGGAAATCTTGTAGCTGTCTATGCACTTTGACCTCTGCGCAGCAGAGGATGGAATAGCCATATAGAAGACTCAGCGATTCCCAGTTCCCACACCAGCGAGAGCCAGCCACTGTCAGTCTATGGAGCAATGCAACTTGTGTGGGCTTACCGGAATGGAGCCCGGAATGGGTCGCCCAAAGAAGGACACGATTTAAACCCTGAAGGCTTGGGTTTGGCGGGCGTTCAGTACGGTGCTCCTGTAGCTTTAAGACTTTAAATTGTCCCTATAGAGAAAGCCTGTTTTTCACACTGTGAAATGGGTGACATCAAGGTGAACTGGAAACATGATTGTGCTTTTATTGTTGATTTTGTTGGACCTTTCGGTAGATTGGTTGTTTCCCAACATCTCAAAAGGATAGTTCACCCAAAAATGAACATCATTCTCTCATCATTTACTCGCCCTCATGTCGTTTCAAAACTCCTATAATTACCTTTATTCTGCACAACACATTTTTAAGAATGTCAGTACAATGAAAGTCAATGGGGTCCAAACGTTTCAAGGTCCAAAAAGGACATAAAGGTAGTGTAAAAGTAATCCAAACTTTAGCGATATGATTACTTTGTATGATGAATAGAGTGACATAAAAGTGCTTATTCACTCTCAAATCAAATCAAAACATTGATCAACTCATACTGTTACAGAGCCCAAATCAAATATTGCGACGCGGCAGTAACATCAAACCTTATTGGTTCTTGTGTCATGACATCATGTGGCTCACAAGAACCAATGAGGTTTGATATTACTGATGTGCCAACATATTTAATAAATTATTTGATATTTACTACCTTTATGCCCTTTTTGAAGCTTTAAACATTTGGACCCCATTGACTTTCATAGACAAAAACCACTGAGACATTCTACAAAATATGTTCTTTTGTCTTCTGCAGATAAAAGTCAGTCTGGAACAGCACAAGCGTGTGTAATGGTGCGGTTACAGTTTTTTCTGCTAAATGAAGAAATGTAAATTTCAATAGAAATCTATAGGAATTTTGCATGTGTTCTGGAAATCCCCCACACTGATGATTCGCCACGTTGACTAACACAAAACTGCTTGGATTGAAATTGTCAATAGCCTAGAGATCAGAAGTCAATAAACAATGGACCTTTTTTGCCTGCAAAATTTCGCTGATGTGATGATAGATTTTTTTTTGGGTGAACTATCCCTTTAAGTAACACAAGCCACCATTCAATGTTCTTTTGTGCATGTAGCATCATAATCTGGTTTCAAATGGGATTCAGATGACCACATGAGGTGCGAGTTTCAATGTTTTTGGATTGTGAGCTTGAAGGTTAACTTGAGATCTGTGTATGCATGTATTTTCACTCCCATTGTCATCTCAGACCTCACACAAGTTTTGCATTGTTTAGCCCAACATTATGATGTAATAATATGGTGGGAGGGGCCTGCTAAACAGCAGTTTGCATCTTCATAGAGGACTGAAAACAGTTGCATTATATTTCATCTCCTGCGTCTTTACATTTCAAAGCAAGGTGGTCAGGAGCGTGTCTACGCAGGGCCACGTCATCTCTTACCCAAGCAACATAACATACAACACATTGAACTGGAAATATTTCAGTTGCTCTCACTGAGTAACAGACATTAATCTCAAATTGTTGATTTGGCACCAGTCCTTGTTAGGATGGGTGGATGGATGACTTTTGTAATAGCATTCTTATAAAACGGAGGGAGATTTTGCGTGTGTGCCTGGGTATATGTGTGCTTTTGTGTGCATAGTTTTTTTTTTTTTTTTTTAGGTGGAGGACAATGAATACACATTAATAAAACTATAATTGTATCATTGCAACAAAACTATAAATATTGTATAAATTCTCATTAATTTTTGTAATCTTGTTCCTGTAATGCAACCACCTTTCTTTTTGAAAGGAGTACATGTTTGGTACTTGTTTGTAAATAATGTTTGCATAGCACTTGCCGTCTTCAAATGTTCGCCTGTTCATTTTCGGAGCTGAAACATTGTAATGTTTGTTACGCATATTGAATTCATGAATTCACACACGCTTGCATAACTTTGTATATTTTATATGTTTATTAATGCCTTGAACAGTTTGTGTTTATGCAAATGTACAGATGTGAGATCACAACAGCTATATTACAATATGAAAATAAAGCACTTGTTCTGTAACAAAGCCAATTCATGATTTTGTCACTTACAAAAAAACTGCAGCTTGTGTGTGTATATATATATATATATATTCTACATACACACACAGTCAAATTGTCATAATATATATTGCACAGTATTTGTCATATTCTTAATTATTCAAAATTTGTGACTGTATTTATACACATTACATATTGCAATTTAAAGTAGCAAATAACATACAAAAATATTTTATTCAATATTTATGCACTAAAAATTATTTGATCATTTAATATACTAAAGACCTCTGGTTGACAGTTTTGGTGAACATAAAATACTTAATTTATTCAAAATATATACATCAAGAACCTATATGCTACACCATGTTGATAATCGATTATATTAATGGGTCATAAAAAGCAAACATGCTTGACATGAAATGAAGCCCTGTTGTGAGTGAGGGCAGAATTATGCAAATATATTAAATTACCTGCATAATAATTAGAAAGTAAGCCTTAAAATGCTATTATATTCCTAGGATGAGAAATATTTTAATATTGAAAAATGTCAGGATATTTCAATACAGTTGACACACTGAATGACACCAGTGATGTTAAATAGTAACACACACTGGTGCAAATTACAATTTATATAGATTACAATATAGAAACAATAACATTATTCCAATTTATGAGTGTGCCATTTACTTATTGTAATGTATGAATTAATGAATGTAATGTATGTGTTTATATATATATATAAAATTTGTATAATAACAATAATTATTATTGTAATTGTTAGTATTATTATTTTTATAAAATGTAATTACCTGATTTTCAAAAGACTCAATCTAGTAATGTTTGAATTAAATGGTTGCAAAAATGTTTTTATAAAAACCTTAAACTTATGGTCAACAACCAGGTATGTACAAATTGACATAAAGAACAAAGTAAAATCTCGCATGAAGTAGTCTAATACAAGCGCCATATACATTTTTAACCGCATTCGTTTCGTTTTATACAGTCAGCTGTCGCCCCCTGTAGGACACACAGATGAAATGCTGTCAAAAATACGGAGGAAACAAATGACAGAGACAATTTATTACACAGAGAGTTAATTAAATATAAATGCTTTTCATTTTACGGAATGTTGTGGTACTTATTTTTGTAATACAAAACTTATTTTATTAATACCACTCCTAATACAAAATGAATAGGCTTCCTGTGGAAGTAGGTCATACCTTTCTTAAATGTTTACCTCGGTCTCATTTCCTCTGTGGTTTTGTTCTCTCATCTCCTGTGTGCACTGAAGCGCATACGGCTTTTGTTCTACAGTCCATTACAATAAAGCTACTGAAATAGTCTCACCATTATTATTATTATTATTTTACTAGTTATGGAAATGCAATGGATGGCAAATTTGAACATGAAGCATCAGAAAAGTATAGCTAGATAACATCAACTAAAAGTACTGCTCATACAGAATAGATAAAAACATCCATTTGGGTTCAAAAAGACAAGACAAAAAGTAGTACACTATACTCAAATCATGCTTTAATCAAACAATTACCATGTACAATAAAACCATACACTTTACACACAGACCAATAAAAATATAACCCTGAACCCTTTCTTCATTACAGCACACAAACGATTGCATTAAAATTACACTACTGAACATGGATTCATTTAGTGATCAATTTACATTCTAGTTGCTCTTAGTGCATCAATGTGATGAGAATCCATCTGTAGAAAGGAATTTGTCAATCATGACAAATGATCTCTCTGGTTGGTCATAAGGCAAAATGTGCCCGCCTCCCCTGACAATTACCTGAAGAGAAGAAAACAGAGAGGAATTCACTATCAGCCAGCTTTCTATTGTATTTCTGAAATACATTCATGTATTTCTACAACATTAGCTGATGCCAAATAATTACAGTAATATAATTTAATTATAGCAAGTAATATTTATTAAAATAATAATATGCCGAATTGAACAGCACATATTTTACACAATATTTAAAAACAATATACTGTATATTTGTATATTATCTACCAATAAAGCTGCAAGAAGATTTTGAAACTTACAATGGGTATGGCTGCCAGCCGATGCCAATAATTTCAAAATTAATCAGCCAAATATATTATATAATATTATATTATATTATATTATATTGATCTACCAATACTGCAAAACCTCACCTGAAAGAACTCATTCACTTGTCGTACGTAACCTGCCACTTCAGTATCACTGGGCTGGACCTTCCAGGGGAAGCGCATCGTTTTTTTGTACTCGTCCGCTCCAGACCAGCTCACGGTGGGCAGGAAGAGCTCAGTCAGAGGGGCCGCAACGATGACATCAAGCTGTCCACTATAGATCAACACCTGAGTACACAAACAAATCAGTCCCACAGTTCAATCCAAAGTGGGAATTACTCCAGAAAAGGACATGTGAAGACCCAAATGCTATGCTACAAAATGATTTGACAAGTATGATATCGACAGGGTGTATCTAAGAGCTTGTCCTTTTTACAGATATGGGGTCTAATAAATTTGATTTCAAGGGACACTACATTAACAATACAAGTAATTCAATTAACCAAACACAGGGCAAAACATTTACCAACTTTACACAGGCAGGTGGATCATATAGTGTGTTATAATTCCAAATATTAAATTTACTTCAACAAATGATTCCCCTGTGAAATACTTCATCAAACTATAGGCATGCACTAATATAAAAAATCTGGCTAATAACGATAATCTGATTGTTATACTCATGTTTTAGTCGATATTAAAAAGCTGGTCACACTTTAGATTAGGGTCCAATTCTCACTATTAACTAACTATGAACTGAGACTTCAATAAACTCCTAATTACTAGTTATTAATAGATAGTAAAGTAGTTGTTAAGTTTAGGAATTGGGTAGGATTAGGGGATGTAGAATACGGTCAAAAAAAAAGGAAAAAGGCATTAATATGTGCTTTGTAAGTACTAATAAACAGCCAATATCCTAGTAATATGCATACTATTAACCAGCTAGTTAATAGTGAGAATTGGACCCTAAACTAAAGTGTTACCAAAATTCTATATCATTTTATCTATATATAAACAGATTAATTATCCATTTAACAATTAAAAAACATAACACTAAAACCTAAAATCAACCTTTTGAAATGGCACATTTAAACATAGTGTGCCAAACCATGTGAAACCTTTACTGATTTATACATACAGTAGTCAACATTTGAAGTGACTACTCGTTGAAGAATACTCATTCTCGTCTTAGGACAACTTTGATTAACTTTTTTGATCCACTTCAAATGTTGACTACTGCAGTAAAAGCCAGACTAATTTTTATATTGTTAGTAATATTTCACCTAATTGTGGGCCACCAAATAACTTTGATCTTCATATTATCCTATATCATACTATGAGATATAAAAGCCTAATGTATCAAATATGATATTAAACAAAAAAAATGCATATGCATATAGACTTTAAAAATTTTTTTTTATCTAAAGGTCAATATAAAACTCCCAAACCAAATTGTTTCCTCACTCTATAGTTGTCCATGAGGACGCCCAACCAGGGCTTGATGGACTTCATGACATCCTGAAGCAGGTGCTTCTCAACCTCTGAGCCGTCATTAAACGTAAGATTCCCGACGTGGATTGAACGTCGAACATCTGGTAGAGTCACAAATGCAGAAAAATACTCCTGATCTGGAGGTTCCTATTTAGAACAGAACAACAAGAAGAAACATCAACTAGCCATTCAAATCAAGACCACCCAATCCCCACCGTTTGCTTGTAATAAAATATGCTGGTACCTGACACTGCATGTAGTTGTAGTAGTTGGTGCAGCCAGTGACGTTTTGGAAGTATGAGGGATAAGGAACAAGATCACCATTCAGTAAGCTGTCAAACACCTGAAGGACAGATGAGATGCTTTCAGAACTGATGAATTAAGAAGCCCGAAATGACTAAATATATCGTGGAGAGGATTTAAAGTGTCTATCATTAGAGATTTTGATATATTGTTTATACCGTGGCACATAAATGATCAGCGTATCCCAGTACTACTTAAAGTTATTGACACTGTATAGTGATAAAGAAACTTGCATGGATGATAAAATAAATAGTGGAAAGTGCATGACGCTAAAAAGTGTTAAAGGAATAGTAAAATTAAGTCATGAGACTATTCTAGACTGTTATATTTTTGATATTGTCTAGTCAGGATCTCAGAATTTTCCACTGGTTTCGACACAAACTTCAGAGAACATTTTGTGGTAGAATGTTAGGCCTAAAGGAGAAGTAAGGTTAGATGTTAGAGTTATGATTAGTTTGATATACAGTTTACTATTTTATTCATTAAAAAATCCATCACAGGTCCATCGACTGTTTGGTTACCGACATTCTTCAAAATATCTTTTGTGTTCAGCAGAAGAAGGAAATTCATACAGGTTTGAAACAACTTGAGGGTGAGTAAATGACGACAGAATATTCATTTTTAAGTGAACTATTTCCTTTAAGTGCAATAAGCCATGAAAAACTAACTCAATGCATTAGTCGCTGACTGTCACACACCCGAAGCAGCTTCTCTCAGACAGCACGCAATCCCGATTTCAACTCTCTTTCGCAGCTTATTGCACTTGAATGCTCAAATAAACACAAAATTATGTCAAAATGGCCATTGTATGGATCATTCACTTAAACACAGTCGTTTATATCTTAAGTGAATGTAAACAGTAGGGTGTAAACCATGTTTTGATTGGATGGTTTGCTATTGCTGTGATGTCATGTGAGTGACAGGTTGTCCGTTTTATATATATGAAATGGTCAACTTTGATTTCCTGGTGACTTTAATGTTAATCAAACATCAAAAGAAAGAGAAAAATCACTCACTGCTCTTGGCTGAATAAGATTTAATTCATACTGTGAAGACTGTGCAGTGTTTTATTTTTACATTTGATTATTCAATTTCTGTAGTATTTCTTACTATATGTTAAAAACATTGCTTATTCTTAATATTTCAGATTTATTGTTATCGTGAAATAAAATTTCTCATATGGTGAAATATGATTTTGGTCACATCCTGAACGCTGACTCTCACCTCAAAGGCCTCCACCCATCTCTGCTGCTGGATGAGTTTGACTCCTGCATCCGTCTGCATCTTCACATACTGCCTCTGCAGTTCATCCACGAGACCCGTCTGATAGAGGAAATCTGAATATCCTCCCAGCATCTGAGACAGAGAGGATCGACGAGATTAAAGTCTGCACATGAACAACAGTCAAAGTCAAATTTATTTGTATAGCATATTTCACAATACACAGTACACTGTTTCAAAGCAGCTTTACCAAAAGTCACTCTTGCTCACTCACTCACTCGCACACACGCACACACACACACTCTGCTCACTCACTCACTCACGCACACACACACACACACTCTCTCTCTCTTGACGGAACCCGTCGTGGAGGACCGAAAAAAAATTAAACATGCTAGTCTTTTTATCGTGATGTCGTGAAGCATCGCAGACTTTCGCAGTAGCCTAGGTTGTCGCCCACTATGACACACTATACGAGATGAAACGATCAAATCTTGCGTCCCGACGCCCATTGTAGTTGACCCTACGTCAAACGGATCGTGCCAAAATCGGACTAAAATCGTGTAATCTGAACCTCTCTTAACGTTCCAGAAACGTCGTGGGCACGTCCTCAAAAGTCGCTAGTTTATCCCATGGAGAACGTTGTAGAGACGTGGTACATGGTCACCAGATAACTTTTAAGAAAATTGCATTACAAGTATTATCCTCCTAGTGATATGCCATTTGGATATTATATGGAACACTTACATAATTCATCAAAGATTTTATTAAGTTATCTGGGATAAACTAGCGACGTCTTTTGAGGACGTGCCCACGACGTTTCTGGAACGTTAGCCAAGATTCTCGAAAATGGAACTTAACCACTACGTCCTCACAACGTTGTCATAAATATAAACATTATATAGGCCTATACAACATATACATACATATATATATATATATATATATATATATATATATATATATATATATATATATATATATATTTTTATATATATATATTTTTTTTTTTTTTTTAATTAAGGAGGTTGAGTGTTTGTATAAAATATAAAAAATAATTATAAAAGTGCCACTTCACGTGGAGGAGTGGCATTTCGCACATGTGAGCGGGTCCAAGAACTTCCAAATGAGTTTTAAATTCATGAGATTTTTATTCATTTAGCCTAATGTGTTCTAGATGTTTATTAATGTAAATGCGCTTGACTGCGTGAGTGCGTGCGCGTCGAGTAGCTTTCAAACCCTGGAGCGGTGCAGAGTTGCCATGGAAACGGCGCAGCAAATACAACAGACAAGCAGCAAACTCCCTCTCTCGCTGTTGTTTTCACTGCTTTCAGGTGAGTTTACTCTCAAAAAAAAAAAAAAAAACTAAATTTAACTAAAATTAACTATTAGGCTGGTTTAACTGGTTTAATTGGGATAAAATTCTCTAAAACATCAATATTACTAAATAATAGATGCATGAGATTACATTCATAAAAAGAAAACAATGTATTTCCTTACAGCGAGAGTGTCAGACAACGCGTTATATTCGCAGTTCAGCCGCAGGTTGACTGGATTGAGCGCCCAGCAAAAGCGTCAGTGAGCAACCAGTCTGATCACGGCCATTTGACTGGTTTAATTGGGATAACTGGCCCCAAAACATCAATCATACAAAAGAATGAATGCATGAGATTCCATTCATAAAAAGAAAACAATGTATTTCCTTACAGCGAGAGTGTAAGACAACGCGTTATACTCGCAGTTCAGCCGCGGCTAAGTTAAGCAACCAGTCTGATCACGGCCATTTGACTGGTTTAATTGAGATAAAATTCTCTAAAACATCAATCATACAAAAGAACAATCATATCAACAGATGCATAATAAATGAGCTAGAGAGGGAGGAACACAAAAACTGCCAAAAATCTGTGGTTTCTGAAACTTGCCAAAGGCAGACTGCCAGACAACTAGCCAGCCACTGACAGGTCACGTGATATGACAGAATCAGACTGGCAGCTGCCAACCAGCCACTGACAGGTCACGTGACATGCCAGTGGTGGCTCCTGCCAGCCAGCTGAAGATTGAACCCCCACTCTAAAAATGTGTCATTTCTTTGATGGAATTGCTTTCAAAACAACCCCCCCCAACCACCGCCAGTAGTTGGTCCATTACCACCGCGGTGGTAAAAAAAACTGCCACCGTCACAGCCCTAAATATAATAAGATAACCTTGTTTGAAATACTACACTGACTGGGTTAAATAGAATTGCATTACTAAAAAGAGATTAATATACAATTTTCATTGACTAAATGTCATCAGATTTCATTGTGGATAATTCTGACTAAAATAAGACTAAAATGCTCAGACTTTTAGTCGACTGAAACCTGACTAGACTAAAAAGAGTATGAATGTGACTAAAACTAATAAAAACTAAAAATTACAGCTTGATACAAAGACTAGACTAAAACTAAATTAAAAAACAACCACTAGTAGTGACAACCGCATTTACAAAAATTTGACGCATTTACAAAAATTAACAAACTGGTTGTTAATGACGCATTTAAATGAACGTTAGGGATGCGTCTCTCTCTGTATGCGCAGTGCAAGAAAATCCCAGTGAAAGAGATACATGGCTTGACTCATTTGTGTAGCCAGATCTTGCTAGAAAAGAAGAAAAAAAACGCAAATAAGAACAAGCCCATAATAAATCGAACTAAATTTAAATGCTTTATATTGAATATATATATATATATATATATATATATATATATATATATATATATATATATATATATATATATATATATATATATATATATATATATATAGACTAAAATTTCATGACCCGCATTTGCCCATATGTTAACTCTATAAGCTTCATTGCTTTATGAGCCCTAAAATGCTTATAATAAGAGGACATGGCATCACTTCAAGAGAGCGCTATGCAAAGCAACCTTCCAATCACCACAATTTTGGGAGCGAGTCGTGTTCCATACACACATGGATCGATAATTTAGGGTACACACTCCCACATTTAAATGCGGTTGTCACTACTGGAACTTTACAGCGTGTACGTGGTGTGATGGATTTTAATGAATCAACTAACATTTGTTTTTCTTGCAGGAACAACATGCATATGCTTTTAATGTTTCCAAACTCTTTGGGGAAAAACTTGTGACTTTGACTGTATGTGTATAAATACAGAAAGGGGAAGTGAAACTAGACAGTCTGTTAGAATCTTGTGATTAACAAATGAAGTCATCATTAAAACAGAGTTTGCTTGTGCCAGTAGCCACTTTCCGACCGGAGGAACCTTTTCACAGTTCCTAGAACTATTGGCTAAAGTACCCGCAGGAACTAAGAACGATATTAGTTCTAGGAACTCCATTTAGAGGAACTAATTTAGGTCCTACTTCAGAGTAGGGTCTAAACCAGCACCATAGGAACTACCCGTGACGTTAGTGTTCGCTGATTGATCGAACGCACGCAGAACACCAGCACCCGCCATTTTTAAAACAGCTAGAATGTAAACACACAGATTATAGCCTATATATTTACTCCATAAACTATACAAACATGGAAAACAGTGATAGATGGGTCTCTAAACCTTTATGCTGAAGAGAAAATCCAACGCAACTTTGAGGGGACCAAGTCAAACATGATTATGTTTATCTGCCCAGCTAGCAACACTGGACATCAACCACACGGCATAGGCTAATAACCTTTTTTTCATATACTGTCTACTTTCTATAACAGTTCTATCTAATAACATATTAAATAGTACTGTTAGACAGATCGCTAACTAATAAACACAGAGAATGCGAGCATTGTTTGCTCTGGCGTTCTCAGCGCTGCCAAAATAAAGGTCCATCGTGCTGTCAAAATAAAAGTCGCCGTGCTTGCGTCACTCCCTTACCCCTCCTACCAGTTCCTATGGCCACTTGGCCAGTGCGAACGCAAACAGCAAAGCCGAGTTTGGGGGAGAGTAGTTCTTAGAACTGTTTAGAAGTGGACAGTTCCTAGAACTAAGTTCCTGTAACTACTTGGTCAGAAAGCGCCTAGTGACAGAGGAAAAAGGTTGGGGCTTTTGAACCAATCATATTGAAGGTGACGTGTTAGTCTTATTTGTTTTCTCGATTCTATAAAAACTGTTGTATCTGTATTTTACAGTGGGATTCTCAATGGAATTTGTCTGAGATCCTCCGGCCTTGCTTCTTGGGAGAGATTCCCTGAGGATTCCACTTGATTCAAGCATTTAAAGGACATTTGCAGGTCTGTTTGTCAATTTATTCCTGCGCAGGAAGCTAGTTTAGGAAGCTAGTTTAGGAAGTAAGTTAGTTTAGGGGAACAAGTTAAGACTTATTGAGTGGGGACGTCGATTTGGAGACGAGACCCAGATACTGAGTGGGGATGCCAATTTGTAGACGAGACCCAGATAGTTAGGTTTAGGGAAAAATCCACTACAGTGGCTACTATTATGTTTAAAATGCCTTTAGAGCAAGTTCAGTGCAATAGTTCTTCTGTACATCATAATTATCAGGAATGTGATGTGTTTTAAAGGAAATATCCTTTTCATTTACCAGCTCAGGGTCACACAGACCATCTCCAATGGCCACTCCTTTGAAGTTGATCTGCACTTTGGCGGAAGGATTGTTCTTGTGGATGTAGTAGCCAATCGCTGGAACATACTTTCCTGCATATGACTATGGGTTTAAAATGTTAAATAATGTAAACAACACACTGTTTTGACTGTATAAGAGAGTAGGATTCTAATTGTTACAATCCAAAATGAGGTCCCTTTCCTCACCTCGCCTGTAGCGTAGAACGGATTAGACTGGAACTCACTGAATATCTGGAAGAATTGAGTCAGGGCACTGAAAAAAAAAAAAAAAAAAAAAAACAGTAATATATATCACATGCATCTCACATTGTCTTAGATATACAGTCATTTTTTTGCCATTGTACCTATACAAGTCTCTGCCCACATCATCCTGATTTTGGGCAAATCCTCGGTCGTCCTCAGTGAAACTCCATCCTGTCCCAACCTGAGAAATAAACCACAAACAAGCATTTCAGATCAATAATTAACTGAAACCTAAAGACACTGGTCACATGTACTGTACGAGTATATTTGCAGTAGGGCTGTCAATAAAATGCGATTTATCTAGTTTAATCAGTTCTGTATTAAAGATTCTGTGTGGATGACACTCAGAACAGAACGTGTATCCTATATAAAGACAGATTTATGCAGCAATACTCTTTAATCATCTCACTTTCAGAAAAAAAATGATATATATATACTATAATTAATATACAAAAAATGACAAAAGAGCTCCGTTTGTTAAACATCCCATCAGATTTTAATTTATGAATACATTATCAAAAGAAATCTTTCATAAAAATCACACAGAACAGAATAAAACAGCCCTAATTTACAGACATATCTATTTGAGTCTAATATAATGAATACACTGAACTCACCGGGTTGTCGATGTAGAGAACCGAGTACCGTGATGTCCAGGGGAAATCTCTATAACCCACTGCAGAAAGACAGTAAAGGGTCAGACCATGCAATCTTTAGAAGGAAATTTTATATATCGAAATCAAAAGTGATTATAAAACATTAAAAGAACAGGGTTTCTTTATTAAAGTGCCCCTATAATGCTTTTTTGTTATATTACATTTCATCTAGTGTGTTATATAGGGGTTTGTGAATGTAAAAGGTCTGCAAAGTATCAAAGGTCAAAGTGCAAGATAAATGGAGTTAATGGCATCACCCAAAAGAAAGAACTGATTCTGAACTGCCTGAAATGAGTCGTCAGCAATTCCAGCCTTACTTCCTTTGTAACACATTTGCATAATGCAAGCCTATGATCTTCATTGACTGCCTGTGAACAACATCCACTCTGACCCGCCTTCAAACACTGTAGTTGTAGTTGAGGCCTGGAAGAGTTCGTTTCGTGTTGTCGACATTTCAAGAAGACGCTGTTAGCAAATCCGGTACAGTAAAATGGACGGCATCGTTACGGTTCATAGTTCATAGCATACTGTTGATAGTGCTGAGGAAACCTCCGGAGCTGAAATTCAGATATGGTAATTAACGTTTCGTTCCCAACACACACTGTAAGCGGTAGACCAATTACAACAGACAGGGCCATCTGACCAATCAGAGCAGAGAAGACTCTCGGAAAGGAGACACTGTTTCAGAAACTGTGAGAACAGAGGTGATGCTGTAATGTATATTATGAGAAAGTTAACATGTTTTTTGACCTTGGGTGCATAAACATTGTATGAGACCTTCAAACCAAAATTAGGAAGGAACCTTTAAAATAGCACAATAGGGGCACTTTAAACAAAACAATCCCTTATGGCCTAAGAACATCTATAATTGAATGTGCATAAGACAGAAACAACATGCCATTAAGCTCCAACATATTGGAACACAAAACAGAGATGTTTGAACTCACATGTGAGGTTCTTATGTACAAAATATGGGCCGTGCTCCACAAACAAGCCGAACATAGAGGAGCCTCCAGGTCCTCCCTGCAGCCACAGCAGCACCGGAGCCGTCTCTGGTCTCTCCTAAACAGAGAAGAACATGCAGCAATACATGAGTGTGCAGTGAGTCAACATCTGTAACATCACAGTGAATCAGAAAAATTCTGTGGACTGTGTAATTTGTTGTGAATGTGAACAACCCCTGAAAACACCTGACTCGAGTGATGCCAACTGACGCAGAAGAGGCGGTCAGCAGATCGGTCTTATCTTTAGTGCTGTTTGCGTGCAGTGTAACAAAACCGAGTGTATAACATGATATTACCTGGGCAGGGAAGAACCAGAAGAAAAGGTTACTGTTGTAGGTCTTGTTCACAGTGAGATATCCTGAGAAACTCTTGACATTGGCTCCAGGAAGGGGTCCCACCAAACTAAGTTTTTTGGCTGCATATTCACAAAACATAAATGAATTCGTATTAGCATGCAGGTCAGAAAGATCAGTGAATAATGATAGCAGTTAGCAAGTGATAGCAAGGACATTATTTATAAGAAATTATGAAAGATTTGCCCACATAAACTTTAATCAAAATAATTCCTCTCTTTCTTGTACTGACATCTCTTCACACATACCTTCTTCTATCTTTCCTTGATCCAGATAGGGGGTGAGCATCAGAGGTTTGCCCGGGTCAACTCCAAAATGTGACCCGCTCACACGGCGTGATTTGCGGCAGAAGAAGGAGGAACATCCACGGGAGCAGACAGACTCCAGGACAGCCCAGAGGAACAGCAGCCTCAGCGTTTGCTTCAGCATCATAGGCATTTAAGTTTAACTGCAGACAACACTGAAATATGACACGGGATCAATGATCAAGCATGATATTAAAAGGGTCATATTACCTGCTCCCTGTCTTTACATGTCTAAACATATCAGACGAAAGAAGCAAATCCAGATCTCAAGTCAGATCAACTTACAAATGCGACACGAGTTACATAAGAACATAACAGAAAATGTGCAGCAGAAACTGTAAATGTGATAAGCTGTTAAGAGTTGCTATCAAATCATACGTGCTAATTCAAATACATCTATTCCTCATCATCAATAATAATAGTTACCTTGAGTCCAAATGGCAGCCAGAAATCCAGAAACAGTTTGCATCGGCATGAATCTGAACTGAAGTCAGGTTGTTGTCACATGACTATATGGGCGCTGTGTCATGTGATCGCAGTGAACCAGGAACTTCAGTCGAGAACATTGACCCCTAGAGGACCATTTGAGAGAAGCAGTCCCCAACACACATACCAGCTTTCCCAAAATATTCAGTAATGCATATGTTATGCTAGGTCTCACACAAGTGAATATTTCTTAGGGTTGCTTTATTTTTAAAAGTCATTTCCTGACCACAAAAAGTCACTGAACGTGTCTACTGCTATAGAACACAAGTTGAACTTTTCTTCAAAAACAGAGCATGTTGTCACACTATTTTTAGAATGGAACCTGTCATTAAAATGTCTATTATGGACTTCTGAGGGGAATCTAACCAAATATAATATATATATATATATATATATATATATATATATATATATATATATAAACATTGTAAAACAATATGAAACAAAAACAATTCATTAAACAGAAAAAAAAACTTATTTTGACCATTTTGTCGGTCGAAATAAATAAACTGTATAAATTCACAACATTCAAAATACATGTAGGTTAGTACTTGCCCCAATAAAACTTGCCCTGACCTGACATTTATGAAAAAGCACCCTTGTGTAACAAGTCACTGCTCACTTGAGAAGCATGTAATCCTAACCTTTGGGAAGAGCCGAGCCATAACTTTATAATGTCACAGCACACATAAGAGATGATTCTGGCCTGTCTGTCTTGACATTGTCGACTGTATCAAACAATTAAAAACATGCAACAATGTCATAAGTTTGGCCAATACGTTGTGGTAAATATTAGAGTAATTCATTTTAAATATTAAATCATTGTAATGGCCAAAATGTAATTTTTAGCTGTGTCTAACATTGCATATAAGTGGGTTTACTGCATGATTTCTCCTCATTATAAAAATGTAAGATTCCTTAAAATTGCGACACCCAAGAAATAACATCATTTTTTGGGCTCCTTCTAGAGCATGACAAGTAAATAATGCATTTTTAAACAAACAGTAGTGTTGACTGCATTCATCAAACTATTAACTTTTGATGGTTATTGCTAGATAACCACACAAATGAGGGGTTTAAACTGTATTTTATACACTAATGGCAAACATCATAGAAAATGAGTAGCAAAAAGCAGCTCATGTAATATATAGTTTGACCTCTTGAGAATGAAAATCAACATTTGCTGAAGGTAACTGACAATTTGTTGAGACATAAAAAGTGTAATTTCTTTTCTGGACCTACACCCATATTCGTGGAAAGTGCTACATGCTTTTCAAATGGGTGTGACAAAATTACATGTTTTAAAGTGTACAGTGACATGTTATAAACGGCTACAGGCATTTGATGTGTTTAAAATTAGTTACTTTTCATGTTAAAGGGGATCTATTATGCAAAATTCACTTTTACGTGGTGTTTGTCGGCAGTGTGTGTACACAACCACCTTATAATGGCAAAAATCCACCCACTCTTCTCGAGATATGAAGCCAAAAAATTATCCTTAAAGAGGCTACATGCAACTTTTTCCCCAAAATAAACGTAACAATAGCCTTTTTATTTGACCATTTATGACTCAAACATCTCCTGATGAGCATACTGACACCTTGTCAGCTCACAGTGGGTGCACCTATAAGCCTGTATCCTATTTTTCCTATTTTCTGTCGGGTCGGATTTTTCGCGCGCTGTCTGCGGATGTGACGTCAAGCGCGTTCATGTTAAACGTTTTAGATCACTCTGCCACCACCGCTAGTCAGCAAACAAACTTAGTTTCTCAAACAATATATGTATTTGACTTTTCTTACCTCTGTAAACATAATGTTGACTTCTTTGCAGCGGATGACTTGTGAAGTGTGCACGTACGAGAGCGAGCAGAAAGGAAGAGCAGTTCCGTTTTTTGGCCACAGGTGTCAGTCGCGAGTTTAAATTTCAGAAAATCGCATGTAGCCTCTTTAATTTTTGTATTTATTGTCAACGCAGTGCAGCAGCCAGCAGACCCATAGCAGGCTATCTAGCGTGCTCATTGGCTGCCCTGTGGCAACTGCAGCAGCCTACCACTGAGCCCTGCGTGACGTCACGCCCAATGAGGGTGCTTTGCGCCCTCACGCATCACAGCCCGCCAGAATGGGAGTGGCTTAGCGTATAAAAGGACAGGCTCGGGGGCTGCTTCCCTGGTTTTCATCGACTGAAGCGAAATAAGCTTGTGGCGCGAGCACGACAGGTTACGCAATACTCGTTCCCTCTTCTAGAGAGAACCGAGGTTACATTAGGTAACCGAGTACGTTCTCTTACGAGAGGTTCTCTCGTATTGCGTAAGTTGCTTACGCTACGGGAACCTCTTGTCAACGCCGTGCGCGCCAAGCATCCACTACATGAGTCCCAGGGGAAGCCTGGGGAACGCAGATAAGTGGGAATCAGGCGGCCAGCAACGCGGGCCAGCACATGTACATAAGCACACCGTAGGGGATACAGAGCGGCGCTGCCGGTCCATATTAAAGAATATCAACCCTTATAGTGCAGCTCAACCAGGAGAGCTAAAGTCACGTGAGAGTAGCCTGCACACAAACAATCTGGGCAGAACATACACACCACTTAGACTGACAAAAGTCTAGCCTGCAAGGCGGGAACTTCCAGGTTATAAAACCTAACAAATGTAGAGGGGGAGGCCCAGCCCGCCGCCATAGAAATGTCATGAATAGAAATCCCGCTGGACCAAGCCCACGATGAGGCCATGCCTCTAGTGGAATGAGCCTTGACGCCCAGAGGGCACTGCAGGTGTTTAGACGCATAAGCTGCTGCGATAGCGTCCACTATCCATCTGGACAGGCTATGTTTCGAGGCGGCGAGACCCCTGGTGTGCCCACCAAACGAAACAAAGAGCTGCTCCGAGCGCCTCAAGGCGGCGGAGCGTGTAATGTAAACTCTCAGCGCCCTGACAGGGCAGAGGAGGTTATCATCGCCCTCGCTACCGGATGCTGGCAGAGCCGATAGAGAGATGACCTGCGCTCTGAAGGGAGTGCCAATCACCTTGGGGACATAACCATGTCTCGTTTTGAGGATGACTTTAGAGTCATTTGATCCAAACTCGAGACACGCGGCACTAACAGATAGTGTGTGTAGATCCCCCACACGTTTGACCGATGACAGGGCTATCAGAAAAACGGTTTTGAGCGAGGTATTTTAGATCCACTGAATCTAATGGTTCAAAGGGATATGTTTTCAGGGCCTCTAGGACCAAAGAAAGATCCCAGATAGGAACCGACGGGGGCCGCGGGGGATTCATCCTCCTGGCTCCTCTAAGGAAGCAGATGATGAGCTCGTTCCTTCCTATTGACTGGCCGCACGTCGACTCCGCGAACGCTGCAATAGCCGCAACATACACTTTGAGCGTGGAGGGGGACCTGCCCTCATCCAACAGCTCTTGAAGGAAGCAAAGCACCCATGAGACCCCACAAGTTCGTGGGTCTAGATTTTTGTCGGCGCACCATTTGGAGAACACAGACCATTTAGATGCGTATAGCCTTCTCGTAGAAGGAGCTCTAGACTGCGTGATCGTGTTCACAACCCCTTCTGGCAAGGCAACGGGTATCCGTTAATTATCCATGCAGGCAGAGACCAGCGCTCTGGATGGGGATGCCAAATTGAGCCGCCGGCTTGAGAGAGAAGATCTCTCCTCACCGGAATCGGCCATGGGGCTACGTGTGACAGCCGCATCAGCTCTGGGAACCAGGTTTGGTTCTCCCATCGCAGGGCTATGAGGAGCACCGAGTGGCACGCTTTCCTGATTCTCTTGATTACCTGTGGTAAATGCGAGATCGGAGGGAAAGCATACAGTGGGCAGCTGTGCCAGGTTTGGGCCAGCGCGTCCTCGTTCTTTGAAAAGAACTTTGGGCAATGAGCGTTGTCTTTTGACGCGAAAAGGTCAACTTCCGCTTTGCCGAAAAGGCCATAGCAACTGGACTGTCTGAGGATGCAGGGACCATTCTCCCGGGGGAACGTTGTCCCTGGACAGTCTGCCTGGGCCGTCGTTCAGGTGGTCCGGCACATGCGCGGCTCTCAGCGAGCGTAGCAAGTGCTGAGCCCAAACGAGGAGGCGTTCTGTTAGATTGCAGAGATTCCTGGATCTGACACCGCCTTGGCGGTTCACGTAGGACACCACAGACATGTTGTCCGTACGGACTAGAATGTGGTGGCCCCGTATGTACGGGAGGAAACGCTTCAGCTCGTTCTCGACCGCTATCATCTCCAGACAGTTTATATGAAGGCGTTTCTCCCGGTCTGACCACAGGCCAAAGACTGGCCTGCCCTCGAAAAGAGCGCCCCAACCTAAGTTGCAGCTGACGCCATACAGCCCAGCATTCTCTGAAATGTTTTCAGAGGAGCAATGCTGCCCTTCTGGAAAGACGCGACCAGGTGTCGAACACGGCGCGCGCGCTGTGTCGACAAGCGGGCCGTCATAGCCACAGAGTCCAGCTCTATTGACAGTGGTCCGCAAACGGTGGATGGCGGGACTCAACCGTCTCTTCCTCGTTGCGGCTGCTAGGAGGACTTTGCGTGCTCAGGTTTAACCGCAATCTTAGGCCAGGGTCCCCGCGGGGGAGGCGGCCTGTGACGGCTGGCTGAGCACGATCTAGGGTGGCCGCCCTGTCGTCGCTGCGAAGATGGAGGCTGGGCTGGACGCTGGGTGGAGCTTCGCGCAGGAGGCTGATCTCGAGAGCGGCCTGCAGCTGAGCTCGAGCGTTGAGGCAGGAAGAGGTTCATTCCCAGAAAAGAGACTGACTGACTGGGCTGTAATGAGCTCTTGGTCCAGTTGACCGTGAGACCCAGGCTTTCCAGATGGCTGAGAAGCACTGTTCTGTGAGATACAAGCTCTATCTCTGACTGTGCCAGAATCAGCCAATCGTCCAAATAGTTCAGAATCCGCATACCCTGATTTCTCAGGGGAGCGAGAGCCGCGTCCATGCACTTCGTGAATGTATGGGGTGCTAAAGACAGGCCGAACGGAAGGACGGTGTATTGATATACCTGACCGTCGAAGGCGAATCTCAAGAATGGCCTGTGACGGGGTATTATCTGAATCTGAAAGTAAGCGTCTTTCAGATCGAGAGAAATAAACCAGTCCCTCGGGTGAATTTGCGCGAGGATTTGTCTGGTTGTGAGCATTTTGATCAGTCTTCTCATGAGAGCTTGGTTCAAATATCTCAGATCTAAGATAGGTCTGAGAGCTCCGTCCTTCTTGGGCATGAGGAAGTAACGGCTGTAAAAGACTGACTCGCTCAGAGAATGAGGTACCGGTTCTATGGCCCCTTTGCACAGCAGTTTTGCTATTTCTGCGCGGAGTAGGTGTGCTACTTCCATATTCACTCTCGTCTCGGTACGTGCTCGAAAGCGCGGGGGAGCGAACTGCAATGAATAGCCCTGTTTTACTGTGCTCAGCACCCATTCTGACACGCCTGGAATCGCTTCCCATGCTTCTGCATGCACAGCTAGGGGCAGAATGGCCTCCGGGTTTCAATCGCCGCACTTCGTGGGGTCGAGAACCTGAACCAGAGGTATGGGCGTGGAGCGCGCGCTCTCGGTGCTTGAATACGGCGGCTCGCTGACAGCGATGGCTGGCCGTTTTACACACGATGTCCTGGTTGCTTTCGTGAGAAAACCGGGACGCACGAGCAGCGCCGGGGGTAAAGTGTTTGTCAGTAAGTGTGAGCGCTTGTGAGCGGGCACAGGACTTACATTCATAAAGTGACCGGTATGAGGCAGTTTTGGCCGTGTAACAGAGCGGGCAGTGAGTAGGTGTGGGCACAGGGTCGTGGGCACATTTCCTACATCTAACACTCGAGCGGCATTTGCCAGCTTTATGAGAGTGGGCTCTGTGAGAGTGAGAGACACGGTGGTTATCGTGCTTGTGTGTAGGGGTGAACACTGAGACGTGGGCACATTTTCTACACTTAAAACACCAACGGCGTGAGCCGGATAACCAGACATAACACTCTTTTTGAGATTTCTCTGGGTCGCCGTGAAAACGGCGGTTGCGTGCAGGCGAGCGGGTTGTATTACCGGCTCATTGGCTGCAAAATACACTTCTGCAGTAGCCTTTCTTAAGGGGACTGATAGAGCGGAACGTTTTGACGGTGGTCCGCAAACGGTGGATGGCGGGACTCAACCGTCTCTTCCTCCTTGCGGCTGCTAGGAGGACTTTGCGTGCTCAGGTTTAACCGCAATCTTAGGCCAGGGTCCCCGCGGGGGAGGCGGCCTGTGACGGCTGGCTGAGCGCGATCTAGGGTGGCCGCCCTGTCGTCGCTGCGAAGATGGAGGCTGGGCTGGACGCTGGGTGGAGCTTCGCGCAGGAGGCTGACCTCGAGAGCGTCCTGCAGCTGAGCTCGAGCGTTGAGGCAGGAAGAGGTTCATGGCCTGCGTGGTCTTTTGTACCTCCGAGAAACGGTCGACAATCCCGTTTACCGCTGGGCCGAAGAGACCAGTAGGGGAGAGCGGGGCGTTAAGAAATGCGGCTCGCTCAGATTCCCTCATGTCGGCGAGTGTCAACCAAAGGTGCCTCTCTATGATGGCCATGCACCTTCCAATAGCCAGAGCCGCTGGATATAGTAGCATGAAGGGAGAGATCCGTCGCGCTCCGTAAATCCGTGATGGCAGCCGGGTCTGGGCCTTTCTCGTCCATTTCACGGAGGAGATCGGCCTGGAGGATCTGCAGGACTGCCATGGAGTGTAGGGCGGACGCAGCCAGTCCGGCGGCTGAGAAAGCGCGGCCGACGAGAGCTGATGTGGTCCTGCAGGCTTTGGACGGGAGGGCAGCCTTTGAACGCCATCCCGCAGAGGGCGGACAAAGGTGCGCTGCTACCGCCTCCTCCACTGGGGGGATAGTGTTGTATCCCTTCTCGGTGGCGCCGTCAACCTGGGAGAGCGCCGAGGAGACATGGATGCCACGAGCTCTTGAATGCCACATCAAACTCCGGTGGCCTCTGGGAGCGGCGCTTCTTCTTGCGCGGCCCAGCAGAGACGGGCGGAGTGACAGCTTCGGCGTTGAACACTTCAAGTCGAGCCCGCAGGTTCGACATTGAAAGTTCTTCGCAATGGACGCAGCCACCCGAAGAGAAAGCGAGGGATGCGTGCTCTCGACCCAGGCAGAGAGCGCAGATAACGTGGCGGTCTCCGGCACTGAGCGGGGCTCGGCAAGAGCCACAGGAAGTGCGAGGCATTTTGAGAAAAACGCCTCGCGCTCTTTTAGACAGAGTGTGTGTCGCAGCGGCGAACACACACAGTAGAGCAAAGGATACTGTCGCCGGATAGCGCAGCAGGCATGGATGGCTAAAGGCGGCGAAGACGACCGGCTTCTTCAGACGCTTTCTTCTGCTTGCTAGTCGCTTGATTCAACGGCGACGGCTTCTCTCAGGATCCAGTGATGCGTAGTGCTTCGCTGAAGAGATGAAAATCAGGGAAGCAGCCCCCGAGCCCGTCCTTTTATACGCTAAGCCACTCCCAGTGCTGCAGTTGCCGCAGGGCAGCCAATGAGCACGCTAGATAGCCTGCTATGGGTCTGCTGGCTGCTGCACTGCGTTGACAATAAATACAAAAATTAAGGATAATTTTTTGGCTTCATATCTCGAGAAAAGATGACTTTACCCGTAGCGTAAGCAACTTACGCAATACGAGAGAACCTCTCGTAAGAGAACCATGTTTATCTCCTCGCCAGAGCATTTAACAGCAGCATTCAAGAAATGTATTCTTATTAAAGCTTCTAAAGTTATTCAATCAAGAGCAGTGAGTGATTTTCTGTTTTCTTTTATTGTTTGATTCATATTAACAGCATATAGCAGTAGGTACTGTATATTACGCTGCTGTTGCTTTCACTTTAATACACAGGTCTAATATACACATGCAATTTAGCTGTTTACATTCACAAGCATAACAGACTGTGTTTATGTGAACTTTGTGTGTTTTTGACATAACCTTGTGTGTATTTGACAGTTTAAGCGCAATGAGACGTGAAAGAGAACTTAGTTTAATACTCATGGGACGTGCCGTCTAACATCCAGCTCTCCAGAGTATCAGAGGCAGGAGCTGTAAAGGCTCCGCCCAGCCTCTTCTGGAAAGCAAGGTGGGGAGCAGCAGCTCATTTGCGTTTAAAGATACATGCACGAAAACAGCATGTTTTTCCTTTAATCTCAAAAATGGTCATTTACAACATGGTATAATAAATTATCCGTGGGTTTTGAGCTGAAACTTCACAAATACATTCTGGGTACACCTGAGACTTACAGCTTGTAAAAAGCGGCATAATAGGTCCCATTTAACTTTAAGTTAGATACCAGTTTATCAAGCATATCTAATAGGGTTTAGCATCTAATGCTTTTTTAAAAGCAATATGGAACGCTAACGTGTTCTTACTCTACTGTGTATTAGTGTTATAGTGTATAAATGTCAAAAAGCACAGGAAAGCAGGAAAGTTTTGTACATTTTTGAACCGCACTAGGAATGCCACTTTCTTATATGGCCACAGCACACATTCGAGAGGCATGTAACTAAGGTTTACAGCATGGTCAGGTAGACAGGAGGAATGCGCGCGCTCTAGTGACGCGCGTCTCTTCCACTTTAAGAAGGCGGATTCGCCGCTGCACACACTGTGTGTTTATTACGAGCCTTGAAGTGGCACATGGAAGCGATACAGTAAAATCCATGTCTCTAAATATGGCGAAACCTACTGGCTTTGACAGCACACGCAACGGCTTGGAAGTTTTTTTGAATTCTGCATTTCATTACGATGACGTGTAAGTTAGATGAGTTGTCATATTTTCTGTACGTATATCAACTAGTTTCACATGGTTCTTCTTCTGCCACACGCGCCTGTAAATGCGGCAGCGTTGGCGACTCCCGTCTGATCCGACTCTCACAACTGGATATTATCGGCTGTTTAGGAGGAACTCCGGAGAGCTGAAGACAGGTCAGGAGAGCAGAGACTGAGATGGAAGAGCTGTCAAGCCCGAACAGACGCCAGTAAGCTTGTGAATTCAGTGATTTACACGCCATGGCAGCGTCTAGTAACTCTAGTCTGTCGGGTTCCTCCGTCTCTTCGGGTGAGTACTAATGAAACATGGGTATTTTGTTTGGGAATCTGAAGAAGCACTTGACGTGATTATGGCTGAAAGGATATGGTTGGCAGTTTCATTTCTGTGGTTTTGGATGGAATTAAAGCAGACAGGATAGAACATGGTGAAGAGGTGTGTCAAACAGTATACCTTTTCTTCATCCAGGACGAACTAGACCCACCTTTGACTTCCTTCACCAATGCAAGAGCATGCAGTTTTTAATATCAACCAATGCACGGTGGCAGAGGATTGTGTAATGTCACACTCACAGTGCACGAGTTTTACAGGCCACCTCTGTCTGATAATATGGCATATGACTCTTTGGTTTGATGACGATCACTGTTAACCATTATGCTGGGAGGTTAAAAAATAAAAATAAAATGTGCTGAATTATAAATATTGTAATTCCAAATAATATCCTATTTTTTAATCCTCAGTGAAAAAACATTGGCTACTGCATGCACTGATGTTGATTTTATGTAGAATTAAAAACATTTTGTCTTCTCTCTCTAATATAGCTATATTTATATTAATTTGTGGCAACCCTGTTACCATACACTCTTAAAAATAAATGTTCTTTATTGACATTGATGGTTCCACAAATAGCCTTTAATATTCATAGCACAAAAGGTTCTTTATAGTGGAAAAAAGTTATTAAGATGTTCTTCACACTAAGAACTGGTTCTTTTTGAGGAACCCAAAATGGTTCTTCTATGGCATCGCTGCAAAATAACCTTTATTTTTAAGTCTGTCGTTCCCCATAACAAGTCCATAAATAATATAACTTTTATTATTTTATATATTTTGTGAGGTTTACTATAAAATCTTAAATAATCAGCCCTAGGGTGTTACAGCTGTTACCATGATCTTATACATTAAAGAACATATTATCGAAACCTGGATATTTGTGGAAATATCAGCGTATTGAGGAACTTTGTCAATGATTCATCCGTGCATTTGTTTCTTTTTTAATCAAAACTCGCTCTTTCATTTAAATGACAGACTTGTCCAATCATTAAGTTCGCATAAATACCCTGCCCCTTTCTTTCAGTCAACTGCAAGCTCACATTCAGATCTTCAGTGTCAACTATTGATATCCCAAGTATATATCACTGCCAGTAACGCCAACAGTCGACCTCTCAGAAAATAATCCAAATTTTAAAAACTGGAAAGTTTGGTTTTTGTTGTGTCCATTTCAACATGTTGTAACGTGGGAACCAAAAACTGGTTTGGACACATCCAGCACAAATGCGCTTCCCACCCAGTGTCTCAAGGGATAACGGTTACAACAGACATATAGCCTACCCTAAATCTAAACATTTCAGAATTCTTTGCATCTAAAATGAGTCATCAAATGTTTTAATGGGTGTGTGATGAAAACTAATTACTCTAAAAGCTGTTCCTCTCTCCGTTTTATGCACTTGAAAGATTTTCCATTATCCTGATCTTATTATCTGCAAGAAATTATTGATGTTGAAAATTAGCTTTTAAAATTACCTGTCATCGTCCTAGCTGAGTGTCATGGTGTTTGAACTACATTATCTCAGGTTTGATTGCCAATATATTAACTTCCACCTACAATTACCTGTTCATTTTCAAAACTTTTGCCATATTTTCACACAGGTACCAAACTGCATCTTTTGCAAACAACACATTTAAATCTACACCCATGTACACTACTGTTCAAATGTTTGGGGTTGATAAGATGTTTTCTGCCTTTATTTGATAAAAAAATACATTCATATTTTGAATATTATAAAATGAAATTTATTCTTGTGATGGCAAAGCTGAATTTTCAGCATCATTACGCCAGTCTTCAGTGTCACATGATCCTTCAGAAATCATTCTAATATGCTGATTTGCTGCTCAAGAAAGTTTTTTCTTGAATAAAATGTTTAATTTCTTAAAAAGAAAAAATCCCACTGACGCCAAACTTGATGTAGTATGACTTATTCACATTTTGTGAGGTTAGATGAGAAACACACATTGGTTGGAAAGAACGGAAACCACCATCCATAAATCCATAATTCCCTGTAAGACACAAAACACAGTAAATGTCTCGCATGAGGTTGGCCGGAGGTGTGAGAAGCTCAAAAGGGTTTGCAGGTGTTTAAATAAACCGATCACAAGAGTGAGATAAGGAGGTTGGAAGCACACTCAGAATCACTCCCACATATTAACACCCTGTTCTCATGCTGCTCCGCTTGGCATTGCGTTTGTAAGAACAGAAGGAGGGATGTGTATGTTCTGAGGAACAGTACACGTCTCAAGGGAGCGCAAGTTCAAATAACAAGCTTTGTTAAATGGGTGTGTAAAGAAGAACCGTTTTCGGGCAGGCACTCATTTCATTGAAGCTCAATAGTGACCTTGGGAGAGAGAAAGATAGGGTTTGTCTCATTCAATTTCGTGCTCGCTGTAACTCTTCATCCAGAGGCGCAGAACCGCGATTCCTCCCCCCACGCCAAGCCACGGGCTCTTGAGATCCAGTAAAGGGATCAAGCCAAGCCATGACTCTCCGTGGTCGCCATCCATTCCCAAATAGATTATCTCACATGCGTGTTGCTGAAGAAGCAGAACTGCACTGTGGCTGCGAGGCCTGGAGAAGGCGGAGGAACTTTTGTGCCTGCGGTACGGAGAGCTGTCATTAGCTCCGTGCCCCCGGTGTAATCATTGGATGCTGAATACCAGGCTCGCCGTGTCTGTCACAGGAGTATCATTATGTTGGAAAAACACTTTTTTGCCTGAAAACTCGTTTCGTCTAGTTTGTGTGCGTGCAATGCGCACCCGTTCTGCTTTATATTAGCCAAGGACAGGGCTGTAAACAAATGCAGGGCAGAGCGAGATGGATGCCGCTCTGCTCAGCTCTTCTGACTTCAAAGGCCAGTTTGAGCTTTTGATGTTTCCCTGAAGGAAAACTGGGACTGCAGCTCAGAACTGCAAGCTTGTGAGCGATGTTGAAATTATGGGGGATTTCATGGGTTTGCGCTGATTTGATTGCTTCTAATCTGAAGGGGTTGTGTTAACTTAAGTTTGGGGAACTTGACCAGAAGGTCGCTGGTTTAATCCAGTCCACTGTACCCTTAAGCGAGACATTTAACGCCAGGTTGTTCTAGATCAGGGATGGGCAACTTCGGTCCTGGAGGGCCACTGTCCTACAGAGTTTAGCTCCAACCCTGAAAAAATCACCTGCCTGTAATTTTCTAGTAATCCTGAGGACCTTGATTAGCTTGTTCAGGTGTGTTTGATTAGGGTTGAAGCTAAACTCTGTAGGACAGTGACCGAAGTTGCCCATCCCTGTTCTAGATGGATTGTCTTGATAATAAGTGCACTTCAGTAAGTCACTTTGGATAAGACTTTGGATAAAAGAACCTGCTAAATGACTACTTGCGTAATTATGAATCTGCATGTGGTAAGTGAGTAAGGTAGTTGTTAAGTTTAGGTGTTTATTAGTACTTATAAAGCATAATGCCTTATTCTGCATGACAATATTCTACATCCCCTAATCCACAATACCTAAACTTAACAACTACAGTACCTCACTATCTATTAAGCAATAATTAGGAGTTTATTGAGGCAAAAGCCATAGTTAATAGTGAGAATTGGACCCTGATCTAAAGTGTGACCGAATTTTCATTTCTAACATTAATAATTACTTGTAAATGCTAATTATTGGTAATATTGTGAAGTATTTTTAAAATATTATTTATTCTTGTGATGGAAAACCTGAATTATTCCAGTCTTCAGTGTCACATGATCCTTCAGTAATCATTCTAATATGCTGATTAGGTGCTCAAAAAACATTTCTAATTATTATCAGTGCTAAAATCAGTTGTGCTGCTTAATATTTTTGTGGAAACCATGAAGCATTTCTGTCAGGATTATTTGATGAATAGAAAGTTCAAAAGAACAGCATTTATTTGAAATAGAAATCTTTTGCAACATTATAAACTTAACTGTCACTTTTGATTAATTAAATCTGTCCTTGCTGATTATATTTTTGAATGTTGGTTGCACCGTATGAGTTTGATTTGGCAGACAAAACATTTTCTTTTAAATTTATAATATATAAAATATGAAAATGAATTGTATTTAGAAATTTAAAACATGGTCATCTTATAAGAGATGCATTCGAGACATTGTATGTATAAACTATATTTTTAATATATGCTTGAATAAATTAGTAGATTTAGACCAATATATTTGTATGTCATTGATCTAAAAATGGTCCTTTTTGATTTCATATTGACTGCTCATCTGTACTTGATCATAGTCATCATGAAGATGACGTCTGCTTTTTTGTGGTTCTGTGTGATCTTCTGGAAGTGAAGGGCGAATTCTACAACAGGAACATATCACATGATTGAAAGCTCTGGTAAGCAAACAGCAAGAGAGATAACTCTCAACAGGGCTTGCCTGTCCTTTTACTCTGCCTCTTTGCATTGCAGGCGGCATCGGCTTGTTTGAGGTAAAGCTCTGTTTTTCGTCCTGGGGTTGGTTAACATCAAAGTCAAGTCAACAGCTAAGGGAAAAAAAGAGAATAGAAGAACTCTTACAAATCAATTCATGCAAACAAAATCACTCTTAAAGGGATAGTTGACCCAAAAATGAAAATTAGCCCATGATTTACTCACCCTCAAGCCATCCTAGGTGTATATTACATTCTTCTTTCAGACGAATACAATCGGAGTTATATTAAAAAATGTCCTGGCTCTTCCAAGCTTTATAATGGCAGTGAATGGCCGTTTCTGTTTTGAAGTCCATCATGCATCCATTCATGATAAAAGTGCTCCACACTGCTCTGGGGGGTTAATAAAGGCCTTCTGAAGTGAATCTATGCATTCGTGTAAGAAAAATATCCATATTTAAAACTTTATCAACTAAAACAACTAGCTTTCGGCAGACGGCCTACGCAAGTCGACTTACGCCAAAACAGTAACACTTAACGATGTATGACGTAGGATGTAGGAGTAGCGTAAGCTTTGATGCCTTTCGCGGGTTCAAACAAACAGGGCTGGGCAACAAACTCAAGCTCCTCGACATTTCTCTTTAAAAATTGAAAGAATTCCACGTTCGTCATTACGTTGTGCGTCAGGTCAAGGGTTACTCTTTCGCCGTAAATCGATGCGCACGGCCTTTTGCCGGAAGCTAGTTATTTAGTCGATAAAGTTTTAAATATGGATGTTTTTCTTACACGAACCCATCACTAAACTTCAGAAGGCCTTTATTAACCCCCCCCTTTATTGATCATGGATGGATGCGCTTTTATGGACTTCAAAACAGAAACGGCCATTCACTCTCATTTTAAAGCTTGGAAGAGCCAGGACATTTTTTTAATATAACTCCGATTGTATTCGTCTAAAAGAAGAATGTCATATACACCTAGTATGGCTTGAGGGTGAGTAAATCATGGGCTAATTTTCATTTTTGGGTCAACTATCCCTTTTAGCTGAAGACTGAAGTCTGGGTAAATGCCTCATAGCAGTGGTCTAGTAAAAGAACCTTGGTTTTTTCGAGATCTTTTCTAAGCTGTTTCACGTAGCTAAAAAAAAGCATGAATGAAGGGGCGAAAGATTGAATGGAAGCTCGGCCTGTGATGACAGAGCTGGTAAATGAGGCGTGCACATCACTTACTGGCCCGAAAATGGTACTTTCTCTCCTTCGCTCTTCGGAAAGCTGCTCATTATTATAATCTTGTTTTTAAAGGCTTTCGTTTCATACTGAAGCCACTGTAATACGGTCTCTCCATTAGTGGTCACCTTAATAGTTTTCATGGTTTCTTGTGTGATTCCCTCTGTAGTTTAACAGTCAGTGAGTCTCAGTGAAATAATAGGCTTATTTAAGACTGCCGTTTTATTGGTTAAATAGAGTGTTGCTGAGAACCAGAGAAGAGAGTTTTTTAGTGCTCACCTCTTCCTGTGTCTCTGCATTTATTATTAATCACCTCTGTGGATATTCCCATGGTCGTCCATCACCCTCTGGAATCACATTACCAAACAATGGATCTCCCTGCTATTGATGTGTGCTTGTGTACCGTGCATGTGTGTGTATATGGGTGTAAACTCATGGCAGGCCAACGGACCCTCAACAGTCTGTTCACTGACCTTCTGATCAAACAAAACTGGAAATCACTTTCTCAAACTAGCAAGATCTAATCTGAATGACTGGCCTCGCGCAACTTTCTGGGGTTGGTGTATACTACCTGGATTTTTTATTAATACTTAATAGGTATTTAGGTCGATACATGAGCACCAACATATATATGTATATAAAATACAAAATGCATTGTAGACTGGACATTGTATACTGTGAGTCAAATGTCTGGCTACGTGAGACTGTTTGTTTCCTTTGCCAATCAGAAGTGAGGGGCTTCCAACAGTACATGCGGTACACGCACACACGCACACACACGCACACGCACAATTAAACAAAGGCATACAGCCATACAGGAAAATACCCTAACCCACCCTCACTTGCATTCAGTGTTACAGGATAAACACACTTCATCTTGCCTTCCCTCACAGTTACTTTGTCTTGATGCCTTGTCTCGCACATAGTCATAAAATTCTCCACATTTCTTGCCAGTTCTGTTCCTGAAGATCCCCACACTCTTTAGGCTCATTGTGTGAAGTGGAAGTGATGTGTGGCTTTGCTTTCTGTGCCTCAGAGAGATGTAGAGTCTGTATAATGTACCCTAGCTCTTACAGAGCAGCATACTGTACAGATGGCCTCCCCGCAGGAGCTGGAACATGTCCCCAAAAACACTGGATCAGCACTAAATGTGTGCGTATTGCATATTCACATATGTGTGTTGGCTGAAACAGACTGCTGTGTGTGTGTGTGTATATGGTTTTGCTGACATTTTTGGAGCAAATGTCTCTACAAGCAATGTTTTCTTCAGAATTCTTTGGAGGTTTTGCACATCTTAATATAACACAACTTAATATAACACAACAATAACGATAAAAAACTAAAGTAACTTTGAATAGGCTGTCGTCCGACGTTTTTCCCTTGATATTTGCATAAAGTTGAGCTTCTCTCAATGCTTTCTTCGACCCGCTGTCAATCCCACAATCCAATATGCAGACGTGAAGCTCAGCTTCCATAGGAATTCATTGAAAAAGCAGTGGACATGCACTTTCAACGAGGCAAATTCGCATGACCAACTGAACCTGATGTGAAATCCGCACTGGGAAAATCTTTTGCCCTCACATGAAATCCCTGATTATGTTGATTTCTATTAAGATGACTGGATTTTTGGAGAACAACATTATGTGACTGTACTTTTAGCCTTTTATGAGTACCTTCGACATCATATGGACAAGCAGACTGTATTGAAACAAAACCTGCATTATTTCGATAACCGGAAAAAAAATAATCATGTAATACAGTTAAATATTATTAAGTAAGATGGTGATTCACTAACCTGCTCTGGGGTGCGTTTCCCGAAAGCATCGTTGGCCAACTATGGTCGCAAGTTCATCGCAATGTCCATTGAACTCTATTGGTAACGAGGGAACTTGAGACCATAGTTGGCTAACGATGCTTTCGGGAAACGCACCCCTGATAGATTCAGGTGAATGAAGGATTCACACTGATTCGTTTACACCCAGCACGATAACTATAAAGGTAAATATAACGATAACTGTGTATTAGTTCATACCAACGCATGATAACTTTGTTTATAATAAGCATGCGCACAGTTATGTAGTCTGCTGCTCTAAGTGTGCAAGCTCTTTAAAGTCAGGTGGTTTCTGATCGGCTGTCAATATTTATATTGTTCATCAGCTGGAAAACAAATCTTGCTGAAAGTGATTTAATAATATAGCCTAACTATAATAATATAGACAATAACATCGCTATCATTATAGTTGTAGTGTGGACTTTCCTAGTCTTCATAGAATTAGAAAGATTTCTGCAATTAGTTTATATGCCAGACATTAAGAGTAGTATTCTAGTATATTGTTCTGAATTCAGCCTATGTTTTTGATTCACTAAACACTGACAGAACATGTTTCATAAGTTATGTTTGTGAGTCAAATAACATTGGTGGCATTGCATGTTTTTGCATCAGCTTAATGGAAAGATGTTTCTTGCCAGTATATCTTTTAATTGCCTCACATTCAAAAAAGACATAAGGCAAACTCACATTCACAACTCAAAAAGAAAAAAAAGAAATTGCCATGGCCCTGAAAATGCTTGACAAGTAAACACTGCCCATAATGGATAGTAAACCTGAAAGCACACATTGTGGGGACGAGCGGTAAGCATTACCAATCATTAGTTCAGTATAAAAATAATAGGAGTCTAAGTCCCCACAATGATAAAAAAAAGAAGTGTGTGTAAGGTGTTGGGATTAGATAGTCAGGTTTTACTAAGGCTGTGTTCCTCCACATGCAGATACTTCAGACTCAGTTCGTTTGAAGTACATACTGCTAGTCTGTTGCTGCATTTCTATGTTCTGCCCTAAGGATGCCTGTTCCCTCTCATCCGCTGAGCTTTAATTTGTGTGAGAGATAAGAGTCTGCCCAAGAAAGTGGGAGCTGTGAGGGTGTGTGTGAGCTGCAGATAGTCGCTCAACTTTCCATCTCAAAGCAGCAGCTTTTATGCTCTCAGATTCTTTTAAGCAACAGAATCTTTCTGCAACAGCCTGAAAGAGCAAATGACATTTAACATTACCCAGCCTGTAAAATACTACCTCAAATGGATGCTTGTGCTTAAGAGCTACGGTAGAAGTTGAATAAGATCTTTTACAGCAAATCTCCAACAATTTGTCCTTGGTTGGAACATTGTAATCAGATTCATCTAGTCTCTTTTTTTCAGTAATGGCAAACACTCCTCACAGATTGCCTGTAGCGTTCAAGGAATGAAATTTTATTAATTAAAAGCCTTTTCTCCTGAGGACCGCTGCAAATCTGGTGTCTAATCAAGAAAGATGCATAGTTTGATTTTGTACTGAATCTTTCAGTCACTTCTTTTCATAGTCTTCACAAAGCCCAACCTTCACCATTCTAATAGCTCTGGCTTCAATATTCTTCCTATTCAGGCTTTCGAAACCTTTGTTCATTGTTAAATTACATATTGTAAGTGGTCGGGAGTGTTTTGTGAATAGGCAGCCTGCACCTCCTGACCCTCAAGTTTCCTCCGTCAGTGTTCTCCAGCCTCTCTATTAGATCCAGCGATAGTGGAAAGAAAGCACCTGGCAAATCACCAAAAGAAATCATAAATTTTCCAAATGAGCCACTGAAGAATATATATATATATTTTTTATTATTGTTTGCTGCTCACCAGCACTCCTGAGCTCCTACAGACAATACAGCTTCATACTAATCCAAACATACACTCACATAAACACTGATTGAAAGCTAATCTATCTCACTTGACTACTGTAAAGTCGATACTGGGCCTCCCAATTAAAGAAATAGTTCACACAAAAATGAAAATACTCACCCCCATGAAAAAGTGGAAAAGCTATACATGTTCCAAACTTGTATAACTTTCTTTCTTCTGTGGAACACAAAGAAGATATTTAGAAAAATGTCTTGTTTTTTGTTCATACAATGAAAGTCAAATGGGTTCAATCAATGTTGTTTTTGAACCCATTGACTTTCCTTGCATGGACAAAAACAGCTGAAACATTCTTCAAAGTAGTGCTGCACAATTAATCAAAATAAAACTGAAAGTTTTTTAAGTCTGACATCAATGGACCGAACAGAAGGCCTTTTATTGTGGGCAGCCTAAGGCACACCTGTGCAATAATCATGCTGTCTAATCAGCATCTTGATATGCCACACCTGTGAGGTGGATGGATAATCTTGGCAAAGGAGAAATGCTCACTTACACAGATTTAGACAGATTTGTGAACCATATTTGAGAGAAATAGGCCTTTTGTGTACATAGAAAAAGTCTTAGATCTTTGGGTTCAGCTCATGAAAAATGGGGGCAAAAACAAAAGTGTTGCGTTTATAATCACAACATTTTTGGCAAAATTTTACAGCCCTACAAACAAGCATTGATATTTTTTTAAATCGTAAAAGCAATTTTTATCAGAAAAATCACAATAATCCCCCCACCACAGAACAAAGAAAGTGAGACACAATGATGACAGAGTTTGAATTTTGTGGCTAACTATATCCTTATTTAATTTGTTCATATTTTTCCTCCATATTTAGTGCTGCAGTTCTGCCCGCATATAAAATGGTTTGCTACACACTTCGTCATGAATTACAAAGGATTCAGACCAGAAAAACATAAACCTAAACCTCAGCCAACATTTAAACCTCGCTATATCATCATCTTCCAGAAAGAAAATGACTAAATCGCTTGATGTTCTTGCTAAATGTTCTCTTTGCAAGCACATGCCAAAGCCTTAAACCATACAATCCTTTCATTCTGGCTCAGCGTAGCTATTGCCAAGTCAAGGCATTATGAGTATCTTAGCTTGGCAGCTCAGTTTTTTGTGTGCTTTTCACCTGTGGCTTTATAAATAAATCTGGCAAAATGTTTACAACTTTGACAAGACATATAGTGCATGTTGTATAACAGTTGTTGTATGTTTGGCTATAGCGGGTTTGGATGGAGCGCTGTGTGTGTTTGTGGTTTGGACTTTGAGCTTGTGTTTAGTTGTGAGTGTGTAGGCAGGGAGGAAATGCTGACTGGCCGCAGTAAAGTGCTGACATTAAAAGAGACAGTGCCTGAAATAAGACATGGATCCATAGAGACCAGCACGTATTCAGGGAAGAGAAGAAAACACACATTGATTTATGCGTTCAAAGAGATTGTTTTACTAAAAGAAAACGGCTACTACTTTCCACTCTATCTTTCTTATTCGATCTACTCTCACATACAAAAGATCACGCGGTCATTCTGAACTTTCACACACTTTCCAGGGCTGTATACTACTATTCTCAACTCAGAAACACACAATGAGTGTGTCATTGCTTATGATGCAATATGTTTTTTGGGGGTAATCTTTCCATGAATGATCAGAGATTCAGCTACTATTCTGGATGAGGAAATGCTGATCAGCACAACAGTTTTGTTTATTTCTCACACAAGCATGTATTGTGAAATTAGTGTCTTTGTCTTATTGCCAAATTTCTGTTTATGGGTTTGTGCAGTTACTGTCAGGCCTACTTTACGTACTAATATTGATTATCTAGAAGCCTGTCTGGCTAGACTGAGGGGAACTGTTGTGATTTATTCCTGAGAATCCTGGTTTATTTATTCATTTTTCTTTTGATGCTTTCAGGCTTCTATATTTAAATTATATTTAATTTTTTTGGATAATATAGTTTAATGACCTATTTGGCAGATTTTATACTGTTTACCTTATGATCTGTAATAATTCATAAATTATACATGAATATTGCTTAGGGCTGACAGTCAATTTAAAAATTAATAGCATGATGTTCCAGTTAATTAATCAGAATTAATCACATTTAATTAATTAAATCACAATTTTTTACTTAAAAAGAGTATACTTTGTGTAATGGTTTTAGACACTTAATTGCATGTTAACTGTAATTTTTAAAGGTGTCACAAGAATGAGAATAGCCTATGTATGTTTACATATATATACACAAGTGCACTTCTTTTCACAAGGGGCAGCTGTGCTGACCGCTCTACACTTAGATGGTACTTTAAGCTTAAATTGATCAGATGAAATTGCTTTACATAATTTGCATACAGTTCAGGAGGGCATGATTAAATGTTAATTTTTGTATCTCATATTTTTTAAAGTAATTTACTGTATTAAATTAACATGTTAAACAGTAATTGAGGTATTTGAATTAAAATTAAGGTGTTCTGTTTTAGACGGACAGGACTGCCATTCTCATTATAATGTATGCAAATGAACCTCCATATCCAGGCTGTCTGTGCTCAACAGCCATACTAAACCATGTCAGGCACTGACTTGTGTTCCTTTGCGAAATTACTTGCTTACTAGAGGTGCTGCTTCCCCATTCATTTATCTCACCCTAGTTTTGAAAGTATTTACCATAATGTTATTTGAAGTTAGATAGTCACCCAAAGCTTTAACTGGATGAGCATTTCTGAAAAAGTTGGAAAACAGATATTTACTACTAATTGCAAACTATATAGAATGGTATGGAAGCTAGTTTCCGCCAAAAAGGTAATTGTGACTTTTTATCTCACCTTTCTGCATTTTTCCCCGCATTTGTGAGTTTATATATAACAATTCGGAATTTATAACTCGCAAGTGGGAGACAAAAAGCCAGAATTGTGAGTTATAAACTTGCAATTGCAAGAAAAAAGTCAGAAATGCAAGTTTATATTTAGCAATTGTGAGAAATAAAGTCAGAATTGCGAGATATAAACTGACTTAAACTGACTTAATTCTGACTTAAAGAGATAAGAAGTTGCAATTACCCTTTTTCTTATTTATTCTGTGGTGGAAACATAGAATGGAGCTCTATTTGGGAGGAGCATGTCAATAACATTAGATGAGTATATAAATGTGACCCTGGACCACAAAACCAGTCACATGGGTATTTTTTTTTTAAATTGAGATTTATACATCTCATGAAAGCTGAATGAATAAGCTTTCCATTGATGTATGGCTTGTTAGGATAGGACAATATTTGGTCGAGATACGACTATTTGAAAATCTGGAATCTGAGGGTGCAAAAAAATCGAAACATTAAGAAAAGTTGTCCATTTCTGTTCGCGATTGTGCTGCATTAACTCACAAAAATACATGTTTTATATATTTACAGTAGGAAATTTACAAAATGTCTTCATGGAACATGATCTTTAATTAATATCCTAATGATTTTTGGCATAAAAGAAAAATCGATAATTTTGACCCATACAATGTATTGTTGGCTATTGCCACAATATACCCATGCGACTTGTGACTGGTTTTGTGATCCAGTGTCACAAATAGTTTCTTATCTCATTTCTGTGGCAATTGTTCTGTCACCTTACCACAACCCCAACTCCACCTTATTTCTATTCATTTCTGTAATTTATTAAGTCATCCTGGGTGGGCTGCAAACCAAAATAGTTAACTTTCATCTCACTCAAGAATTACCGTATTAATATGTGAAACCGATTATTGCTCTCTTTTGATCTGCCCAAGTTAAAAAACAACTATGTAATGCAACAAACTGTAACAGAATGTAAGAGGAAGCAAAACAAAAAGTATACTGACATTCTATATCCATTTTTGAATTTTTATTTAATGATTTTGTCTGCAACAAAAAAAAATAATTCAACGTCCTTGAATTCCCTTTGTGTGGGGGCTTTTCTCAGCAAAATAAATTTAAATATGCAAAATGCAATTAATTGTGATTTAATTTTATTAATTAATCTGCATATAATGTAATTAATTTGGTTAAAGTGTTTAATCGATTGACAGCCCATGTGTTTTAAATGAGAAAATCATGTGTGTGTGTTTTAGCTCTACGGGTGTGTTAAACGCACATTTGTATATTTATTGTCTTTGAGCTGGGGAACTAAATGAAAGAAGTGTTAAAACGTGTACCCCGAAGGCATTGTAGAGGAAAGATTATATTGTCAGTGCCATGCACATTACACATCACAGTTTACAGAATAACTTAACATTAAGGAAACAATATAATAACCTTGGATTACAGCCACTCTCTAATCTGACAGTAAGTTTCATAGACAGTGTTAAGTGAGGACATGTAGACAAGAGACAATTATTTTGACACGTGTTCATTTAGCACTGAACAGAAGACATCCTGACATTCTTTTATTATCCTTTGTTGTAGATCCTGAAGATTATCAGCCACCGATATGGAAATCCTACTGTAAGTATTCTTTTAACACATGCACAGACATAATTTTAATGTCTCAGTTAGATCCAGTTGACAGACTTGACACTAACAACCAGAATAAAACACACTCGACTGAAGAAATACAATAATCTGGGCTTCAAACATGAGAACATTGCATAATGGGAAATGTGGTTTGGCATATGGCGAAGGGAACAGGAACCAGGGCCTGAAATTAACCTTTTCCATTATAGGGCAATATTTGGAATTGATTACCAGGAGCTTTTTTCACCTTTTGTGAGAGAATTTTTTATAATTACCTTAATAAATGTATCTGTGTTGTCTTTTTATATCATATACTTAAATTTAACCAATTACTTCATTCAATCAAAATGCTATAGACGTTTACCTGTAAAATTGTTGCACGTCATATTCTGGCTACACAAACAAAACAAGCTGAGAACGTTTATGGTTTAGTTTACTGCTTTTTATGCATTAGAATATCAAAACTTAGGAGCATGAAAAACAAAATGGTTATTCGAACTGAGAATTAATACAGAAAGTGAGCCAAGAACATTCCCAATCCCTGGTCAAGTTATGCACTCTCACAAAAACTCTTGCTACAATCACTCAAGTTGTCTACACTGCAAAATGAATCTCTTACATCATATCTGAACTTTGTTGTTTATTCAGTTTCAGTGGTTGCTAATCTACATGCTAATCTAAATCGCAACATCCATAATAGATTTAGTTTAATTGTGCAGAGTAACCTTTTCCCCCCTTATCTTGAATTTGGTGGCATTTATGTTCATCTTGGTGGCATTTTTGCAAGGTTTTCCTGGCCAGTGAGTGTTATCTCCGATTTTTCTAGCCCATCCCACATTTCAACTCATTTTCCCTCGCATTCCCTCCCACTGTGCAGTATTTTTAGAGCAGGCCCCGTCCTTGTCATTCTGGTGGACGTTGTCCAGAACCCACTGCTCGTTCTGAGCTTCTTTGACAAGATCTTGGCATCGCTGTCAGATGCCTTCCTGCTCTCGGGAGGAAAAATCTGAGCGCCGAGTCCAGATTCTGCCTGTGCTCGGACTGCGCCGGCCAATCGCTGCTCTGCATGATGAGCAGCTTTTAATGAAGTCATCAAGAGAAGGTCACGTCCATGTCGAGCTGAAGTACCCCTGCACATCTGTTGCTGTTTTTGAGCCAGTATTGATCATTTCACTACCGCTGCTTTCTTCACAATGATGCCATTATTAAACTTTTTCCTCACAGTAAAGAACTAATTGGTTCAGATTGATAATATACTGCCAAAAGTCCAAGAGTCCACTATTCATTATGCTTTCATGTTATATTTTTTTAACTACGAATTTGATTATCAGTAATTCAGTTTGAATTGTAAATTGAAAATGTTTAATTGAACATTTAATATGAATATAAGAATAATTTTTTGCTTCATTGGCAGCAGCATTATTATTATTTTTTACTAGTATAATGATTTATTATTATGTTTTAAGGGACTCAACCCATGCACATGACATTTTACAACTTGAACTAATCTTGCCTTGACATTAAAGCTACACTGTGTAATTTTTTTTAGTTGATTCTTTGCAAAAAAAACACTTTGTTCTTTCAAAATGATATGTACTCATTAATGTGTAATTATTTATACCAACTAATCAAGTATTCTCATAAGCGTAGAATCTGCCATTTAGAATACATACGAGCGAGTCGCTCGAATGGCGGCAGCCATGTTGCGCCTCCATCTTGAAAATACATTAGCCAAAGAGGGACATACCTGGAAATTCAAGCTTCGCCTTTCGCGCTTTGACACTCAGTGGCACCGTGACGAATGCGAGGGGGAGATTACTCGCGACTGCCGGCAGATTTGAAATAATTCGGCCACCATAGGAGTTAAAACGCCCTCGGAATGGGAGGGGCTAGAAAGTAATATTCAGTTGGTAGTCAGAAACAATTTCACCGCTAGATGGGAGAAAATCCTACACAGTGTAGCTTTAAAAGGTCAAATTATCTGATATTCCCAAGAGGGTGAACATACAACATGTTCCTGGATCAACATCTTTGTTGATCCTGGAACAACATTCCAGTCAACCAGTCAGATTTGAGGGACAAGTTTACAGTTTGTCAAATTTAGGCTTACAACCAGCGTTATGTCCTTCTACATCAGTGTTATTCACCATAATCTTTTCCCTCTGATTTTAAGTATAACTTATGGGTAGGATTAGGTTTAGGGGTAGGGATATGGGATATGTTTTGGACTCCAAATTTTCAGGCAGGAATGTTGTTCCAGGATCAACAAAATATGTTGATCCAAGAGCACGTCTTACTTGGCAAAATCACAGTGATCTTGTTGCACCACAGTACTTTGCTTTGGCGGACAAACGTTTTTCTAATAATAAGCAGTAATGCAGTTTCGTTTTTTCCCCTAATAAATAGTAATAATAAAAGATTATGCCAAACTACCCTATGTTTTCTTTACAATAATTTATTCTTTTAAGTTTTTTCTCCTTTAATTATGATATCAGGACAGTTGCATTAGTTGTATTTTTTACTTTACGCCCCCGCCACAATATCAAAATATTAATAAGTATTTTAATTCAGAACATAAAAATATGTTCATCATAAAAGAGATGCATTCAGGAATGCGTAGGAATGTTTGACAGATCCATAAACAGTATTTCTAATTCAATTTACTTAAATATTTCCGTGTTTTACAGTGTTCAAAATTCTTTCCCGATTTAAATAAAAAGAATTTCAATGTAGTCTCAGACTTTTAAAACCCACTGCAAATACAGAGAGAGTTGGAGGGGCACTTTAGCACCTTGTAGAAACAAGGTCTGTTAATTTGAATAGGAGATACAGGTGTATTTTCACTTGTGAAAGGTTTTCACTACAGGTGTGTGATGGCTTGAAATTCAAAATACCCATTATTATTATAATTGAGAATGAACTCACCATCAAAAGAATGTTGTGCGAACTGACCACAAATTGACCTTGCCTGTGCAAGCTGATTATTTAGGAGAGGATAACCTGAGGAATTCCTGGTATTAACAAACAGGCACAATCAAAACATCTGTACTTAAACCCCTTTGAGCTGAATACTGGCCCTTCATGTACTCCTTTCCCATATTGACCAACTGTTGGTGTTGATTTATCTGTTTGCCTCTTGCGCAGTCTTCATTTTTCAATAGCTTTACCAATATTACCCAATCCACTTTTATAATGCGTTGTAGCTTAGTCTGACAGCAGTGTAAGTGGGTGTGTGTCCTCAAGCTCAGACCTAATGGATTAATGTCTAAGAGAGAATGCTGTGTTTTGACACGCTCTATATATACCAACATCTTACCACAGCGTTATAAAGATTAGAGGTAAAATAAACTGTAGAATTTCTGTTGAGCTGCTTCTCATGCTGAAAGACAATGTAACCTTTTCTTATTTTCAAAATATAGAAATATTAATTTATAAAAAATGTCAAAATATTTTGCTTTATTATTTATCAGTGTACCAATTACAACAAGAAGCGTCAAGACCAAAGAGGATCACATGTCCTCAGGAGGTAAGTACAGGAAAATGTGTGTAAACACTCCCAAGGTTTTTCAAACATGACTCATATTGATTCAGTCTGCATATCTTTTACTAAACACTGGAGCTTATGTTTAGACTGTCTCCATGTTCACAAAATGCTCATCTTGTTAGAAAGACTTACTATTAGAAAAGCTTGTTTAACCTCCTCATGACCTGTTTGACAAAGTGATTTGTGTTGAAAACTGTATTTCTCTCTCTCACGTTCTTCTCTCTGGCTTGCAGATGGAAAGCAGACCCAAATACTATGGTAGAGAGTGAGTGTCTAACTTTATTGGTAGTGCTTTGGAAGCAAAGCATCAATATTACTCTTCCTCAAATTACTTCTACTAGCTGTCTAGTTACTTTTTACCCCCTTCCTTCAAGTATACATGTGAAATTTGCTGCAAGTTAGCAGAATTTATTATTTAAGACTGTTATGAGTGGTGGTGCACATTGATTTTGTGTAGTGATGTGTGTGAGGGTGCTAATATGAATGCATGAGGAAGAGACTGTGATTTATGTCGTGTCAAGCAAGTTAGAGTGTTTGTGCATGTGAATATGTAAGCATCACAAAAGTATGTGCTGTGTTTTTGTGTGTGTGTGTGTGTGTGTGTGTGTGTACACACCAGGGTAAATCATGGTGTCTTTGTACAGGTTCCATGGTCTGATTTCCAGAGAGCGTGCAGATGAACTGCTGGCGGGGACAGAAGGTGCTTATCTCATCAGAGAGAGCCAGAGACAACCAGGAACTTATACACTTGCTTTGAGGTACATGCCATCTATTCTTTATCCTTTCACTACATGTCCGTCCATCTGTCCATCCATCCATCCATCCAATATGTAAGGGATAATGTATAGCGAGGCGGTTGTTATAGCGAATAACATCCCCGACAGGCTGGACGGGACCCCGACGCGAAGCGGAGCCTGAAGGTTTTGTTATTCGCTATAACAACCGCCTCGATATACATTATCCCGCTTATTACATGGCTACCTAAAAAATAAATAAATAATTTGACACAAAATATTGATTTAAAAAGGACTATATTGATTTAAAAACGATTGTATTGCTTCCGCTAAAGAAAATAGTCCGTTCCGCGTCCATAGCAACGCTCTGTTTTTCATGGCAACGGTGTGTTATACTTCGCAGCGGTCAGTTATCAAGAAATAACAGACCGCATTCTACATTGGAATTCAACCAAGCCATGTAATATTATATTATATTATTTTATATTATATCATATTATACAAATTATAAAAATAATAAAGAAAATATTTTGTTTTACAATGTACAGTATTATTATAATATTATCATAATATACAGTAATATAGGCTAATATGCAGTACTACTTGTCTATCATTCAGATTTGGTGGCCAGACTCTGAATTACCGACTGTTTTATGATGGAAAGCACTTTGTGGGAGAAAAACGTTTCGAGTCGGTTCATGATCTGGTTACAGACGGTCTCATCACTCTCTATATTGAGACCAAGGCAGCAGAGTACATTGCCAAGATGACCACAAACCCCATCTACCAGCACCTGGGCTATACTTCTCTTCTGAGGGACAAAATCACTCATCGACTCAACCGGACCCGCTCTGAGCCCAAAAAAGTTACTTTCCAACAGAATGACAAGGTAAGGTGCATATACCTCTTCAGATATAGATTATAATGTTCTTACCATGTTACTAAAGGTTATAGCGTGTATCGGCAATGTATGAAACATGAATTAAAGATATCATATACTGCATAATCACAAGACATTATAATAAATCCTTGGTCATTGTGTGCCAATTTAAGGTGATGAGGAAATTTGTGACAATTTTTGTTGAAATCGATCATAAAAGTGCCCCGTTTTTTGTGGAATCCCACAGGGCTTTGTTTTAGGACCTCTGTTGTTTTCATTGTATATGTTAATTACTGTATAGGCTAATCAGTAGACTTTGAATTTGCATTTTTTGCTTGTTATTGAACATTTCAGCCCTCAACACTAACCTGCAGTAATGCTGTAAATTATTTTTCTTTATCTGAGCCATCATTGGTATTTGAGATGACATTTACATGCAGAATTCAGTGAGAGAGTTACAGTAATCATAAATGCCCATCTCTATGTCTGCGTGTAGTGATAACAGGACATTGACACTGGCACTGCTTCATTATGCATTTGCCCATAGATGTTATCAAGGTTTTATTGATAAGAATTAACACAGGCACCGTATCCATTCATTTAGTTTTTCAAATATTATTCACACATTTTCTTTTGACCAAATCATGGTGTCCTTTCACAAATCGTTGTTAGAATGGTATTTTGACAAATGAGAAGGAGCATTTCTTTGTGTGCATTTGGAAGATTAGAAAAGTGGGAGTGTTTCAGCATCAGGGTGTGCATCTTTGATGAACGATAATGCAATGAATGTGTTGTCTCCTCTCTCATTCATCAGACACACTGTCTGGTTCACTGACAGGAGAGTTTTATCAATTCAGTCAGGTCTACGGCTACCTTTATGAATTCTGTTGCCTCATTATTGAGGTGAAATAGCTCTTCATAAGACCTCTGTGAAAGCGATGATCAAACCATTCTTGAATTAGTCAATGGAAGCGTTTATCACCCACAGTCATAGCAATGTTTGCATAGAGAACATTTGTTTTTGTTTACTGACACCAGACAGAGAATTTTAATTGGCTTAAGGATTTGAATTCATAAAAATGAACTCACACTTCAACAGTGGAGTTTTTCCATCTTACAGCTTTGTTCAGATGTCCACTAGAGGGCAGCTTCAACAAGCTGTCAAACTGAATATGGATTTGTATACAGTATATACTTAAAAAGATCTGCCTTGTTGCAGCCAGGTATTCACAGTGATTCATGATAATAACTTTGCAGTTATAATTTTAATTTTGGTTGTGATATACTGCTGCTTTGTTACAGTGTGACTACAATTCTCGCAGACTTACTAGAATCTTCTTATTAAGTGTCTTTATCAGTGTTATTTTAGTATTATTCGTACTTTTTTTAATTTTATTTCAGCTTTATTTAAATATTTATGAATATGACCTATTTCTTTAAATGGTTTTTAGTTTAGTTTTAATTAGCAATAACAACTCTTAATGAGCTACCATTGTGTTTTAACAATGTAATTGTTATGGATCTATATTTAAGGCTTTTCATGATGATTAGCTCAACCTGGAAGGCTTAGCCAATTTGTTACAATGGATAAATGGTAATCATCATCAAACTAATGATCAAATTATTTTAAAGGATTTTTTTCTCTTGAAGTTTTACAGTGACCTCACACACCCTGAAATCCCTTAAACTTCACTGTCTCGATTTACCTGTGCCTGACCATTTTCCGGTTTCATTTAGGGACCAGAATCAGGGTGTGTGTCGTTCTATGACGGCAGTCTTCTTGAGTGATGGTCATCTACGCAGCTCAGAGTTCACATGGCTCTCTTCCTTTAATAACAGTAATCGCTGAAATGTTTTGCTGGCCTGGCAAGTTCCACCTAAAACCACTTGTTGATGATGGATCGGAGTTATTAGAATTAGTGCTGAGCTTTTTGGTGATTTATCATTGTTGTTTACATTATATTTCAGCACTGCAGCTTTTAAAATGAAGGATTGGAATTATCTGGGGGTTTTTTTACTTTCCTGCGGTTGTCTTACAAATGAGTCTGGCTCTTACAGTCACAGTGTATTGGTGGTTTCATTATTTGGCCGGTTTGACAAAATTCATTTTTTGTCCTTCATTTTCAAATGTCTTTTCTTAGAGTATAAATGAGAATCTGTTATGTCATTTACAGCCTGGTCTCCAACATCAAGTATTGATAGAGAAAATCCCTAATATTACAGCTGTGCTGACAGTGATAGACAGTATTTTGAATTAACTGAATAGTGTATTAAATGAATGTAGCACATTTCCCTCTGTGTGTATCGCATAGGATGTGTTTTTGTACTGTACATACTTTATGTGCCCTAGTTCTGTCTGTCTCCTCATCTGTGGGGTCTCTAAAAGGAGACTAGGCCTTATTGTCTCCCTTTTGTGTTTGGCTTTTGAGCCTCTTTCATTAGGAGACAAGAAGCCATCTGCCTTAGGACAAAAAGTGCAAGTCTTGCTCATTCACTCACACTTTCTGTGCGCCCCATCTCCCTCTTCCCCTATATCACTGTATGTGACTCACCAACATCCCTTTATCTTTTCTTTTGAGTGTATAGCTTAAACGTGTGACCCTCAGTAAGTTTCTGTTTTTACTGGTACTGCAGTTTATGCTATCTGATGTTGGTTTTCAGTTTGAATTTTTGAGATCATCATCATTGGATGTGTATAACTGTGCTAGCTTAGCCTAGCCTCTTGTGTTAGGTTATGTTGTAAATGCACATTTTTAATGTTTTTTGAGTAAATAAGTGTGAAATAATAGTTAATTTGTTGTAGTTTAGCAATGTTGTATATCTCATTTGCTAGCATAGAGCTATTTATGACCTTGTGAAAAAGAAGTGCACTTAATTGTATTATATATGCACTTGTTCAAATTTTAAAAGTATAGATTTATTAAACTGTACTTGGAGATAATATAATATTAATTAAATATAAAAACACTTAAGTGTTCATGACTGTTTCTCAACACACTTAAAAGTTCTACTTTAAAGTACATTTTAAAATCATGGTTTAATAATCTTTTGTTATGCTTTTAAAGACGTACACTTAGTTGTGCGTCGCACTATAAAAAAAAAAAATCATGATTTGTTATCACAACTTTTTATCTTTTGTCAAATTAACTTTGATAATTAATTTGGTTCTGTTAACATAATATGTTGAGTTTCTATTTATTAAACCAATCTCCTTCATTCATTGTATTAACTAAATTTTTTTATTTCAATGAACTCAAAATTTAAAGGCAACCAGATAACTTACTTAAACCAACAATATTTTTTAAAGTGTATGTGTTATATGTGTTGACTAACATACAAAAGCATATGCAAAGTACTTAATTATAATTTTAACTGTATTATTTGGTATTATATTTAAAGTAAATGCATTTTAAATGTGCTTAATTGCAACTTCATCATTACAAATGTGTAATTACAATAAATACAAGTTTCAATAGAAAAGACATTAAAGTATATTTTAGTTTACAATAAATATGTCAGTACATTCGGCAATACACTTTAATCATATTTTAATAAGCAATTATGAAAATACATATAAAGATGTAGGCTACTTACATAAGTGCTATTTAAGTGGGTCAAAAAAGCTTTTTAATTTAGTTTTAAAAACTTTTTTAAAAGTTTTAATTTAATTGCAGTTTCTGAAAACATTACATTCAGTTTGCACTTATGTATTTTTAAAGTACCGGTATATTATTTCAATAATAAGTACTGTTTTTAAAAGTATGCTAAAGTGTCATTCTTTTTCATGAATCTGTGCTTAACATTACCTAAAGAGACTTTCTTGTTTTGTTCTACAACATAAATTACGCACATGTGAACATAAAATTGTTGTGTGCAGTAGTAATGTCATTTACAAAAAAACTTATTTCACTCATAAACCAAAAGACTGCTATTGCAAAAAAAAAAAAAAAAACATAGGAAATTCCAGAGGGAATCCGTTATAGGACTACAAACTGAACAGCTCTATATTGATTATGAAATTGCCATTATATTGGCCATCAGCTGCCTTGTGCCCTAGATATTGGCATCGGGCGTGAAAAACCCTTATCTGTCGACCACTAGAGCACACGTTAACTGCCCTGTACCCCAGCACACAAACATTTGTGTCACTGTGGAGGTCAGCAGCAATAAAAACCACACCAGCGCTTTTTTAGCAGTGCTCATACTTTTACTCAGAACAACCCTTGACAGGCTCTCCACCTCACTTTCTGGGAAATCAGGTACATCATGTCCCTGAATGCGGCATATCTTGTATATGTGAGCCCGTAGCCAAGTTGCTTTTCTTTCACTTCAGCATTCTTTCTTTTTTACTCATCAGATCTCCATTATTCTTTCCTAATCTCACCATTTTGTTAATTGATGTGATCATGCAAATGACCGGCCACCCATACTAGGCCCTAAGCTGTGCTGTATCTGTGAGGTTAGCAAGTCTCGTGTGTTCTCCAGGATGTTTCAGCAAATACCCAGACAATGTTGCTGGATTCGGCATCAGCCTCCTGCTGAGAAGGGTCACGGTCCCCCAGCCTGAAAAATTTGTCTCGCTCGGTTGTGGTCCGACAGTGGAAATGCAGCTCATGAGTCCTTATTTACACCATCACCTAGTACTTGGTAACATCCGTCTTAGATGATCTGGTCACAAGGTTTGATGGTCCTGAAATTAATTTATTTTAAAGACAAATTTATTCGCTAGTTTAAAATGCATGTTTAAAAAGTTTAAAACGCTTGTTTTAACATAGTGGATAATTGACAGGTACTGTAAGTAGGCAGTACTTAAAGGGAAAGGACTTTCGTTCATCTTCGAAAGACAAATTAAGATTTTTTTTAATTAAACCTGAAAAATTCAAGTCCATGCAACCAAAATTGTGATGCTTCAAAAAGATATAAAAAGTAATCCATATGAATTGATCCGTTTTTGAAGAGACATGTTCACTTTATATATGATGGACAGATTTAATGTAGGCTTTTATTCACTGAAGCTCAAACGTGCTTGCTTAATGCGTGAGAATCAATGAGGTTTGTACTTGTGTGTCAAGCAAGTAGCTTCCATTGACCACATATGATGTTTCGACTACACTGTAAAAAAACAAACAAATCCGAAGTTGTAAATAAAACAAAGATTATTGAGTATGTTTTACAAGAAAATACTATTTCAGTCTATCTACAGAAGAAAACACAAAAAATTCACAGCGCTTAAAAAAGTCCAAAAAAATCTAGGTGTATAAACAACAATAATCCAAATAGGCAAAAAGTTGCAAAAAACGCCTACAGACTATAAAGGTGAAAATGCCATAAAAGCCCATGCATATGCAAGAAAGTGGCTTTTTGAATAGCTGTCCACTGTAGTGAGCTCTATGTGTGAAAAGGCCAAAGCAAACCCTACACCAGTTGTTTTTCAGTGACCCCCAAATGTGGTTTGAGTGATCCAGATCACAAAACATTTTGAATCCTGTTTTGCGTTACCCACTTTTGATTAGATTACCCAAAATGGATCATAAGATTAGGTTTCAATGGGGTCTAAACAAGTCTGAATCCCTAAACAAGGGGTTCTGGCACTATAGGATTTTTTTCCGTGATGCAGGATTACGACTGTAAGCTGCCTAAATCCTGATCCGATTTGTAACCGAAGTTACGCTCAGAAGTGAAGAGAGAGGACTAGAAGACTAAACCCCATAAAAGTTTACGTGCTAGACAGGGACTAGACCTGATAAAGACCTTTTTTTGAGAGAGAACCTACTCTTCTTAGAGTAAATCTTTGATTTAAAGCATGTAAAGCTGAGCTCTTTGGCTTTGAGATGTAGGATTGTCCGCACTCAGGGGAACTGCATTGGAATCGTGTCTGGAAGTGTTGTGTTCATATATATATATATATATATATATATATATATATATATATATGTATGTGTATATATATATATATATATATATATATATATATATATATATATATATATATATATATATATATATATATATATATATATATATATATATATATAGTGTCCGCCTGTCATTTGTGGGGCTCCGTAGTAGTTAACAATAATAATCCTGCTGTGTTCTGGATTCCATTTATCCTACTGTAGAAACCTGTTGAGATGTATCTACAAGACTGACACATTCCCTCCTCCCAATGTCTCCCCTCTCTTGTGTTGCCACCCTCTGAGAGTGCTGAATGTGTGCTATTGTTTGAGACACACTCCTGCCCCCAGGCAGCCCACCCACCCCCAGCCCAGCCCTGCTCTGCTCATGCAGGACCAGGCTGTCCCCCTTCTCATTCGACCCAGATTACCAAAGAGTGAAGACGACAGTTGCCTCTGTTATCCCCCATTCCACATCATTGTCATCTTCCTCTAGAGGAGATGCAGGATTTTCTGAGGACCAGGGCCCTGGTTGTTGGCACTAAGGGGTCAGCAAAAGGTGAATTAGCCCCTCACAAAGCTAAGCAGAAGGACCGTAAGCACCAGGAGTTGTTGGCGTTAGCTCTAGGGGTGAATCTGGGCAGTAAAGGTGCCCTCCTCTGGAAGCCTCTAAAGATTTTGGCTTGTTCACAGATCACCCCGTCACCGCTGAGCAGACGCACCACGCTCAAGGATGGACCAGAGAAACACTGCAGCTACGAGAAGATCCACAACTTTAAGGTAAGCACTGGTTGCGTTACGACTACTGTACGTCATGTCAGAATTATGGTAACTACCCTACCGTTCAAGAGTTTGGGTAAAATAAAATAAAAACTTAAATTCAGCAAAGATGCATTAAATTGATCGGAAGTGACAAATAATACTGAAAAAAGTGTATCACGGGTCCCCAAAAAAATATTAAGTACCACAACTGTTTTCAACATTGATAATAATAATAATAATAATACATGTTTCTTGAGCACCAGTTCAGCATATTAGAGTGATTTCTGAAGGATCATGTGACACTGAAGACTGGAGTAATGGCTATTATTTAAATTGTAATAATATTTCACAATATTACTGTGGATATTACTGAGGATGTCATCTCGCAGTTACGATCATTAATGTAAACATAAATGTTTCTCGCAGAATTATCAGTTATTTTAGTCAGCGGCCTGTATTAAAGGAAAGGTTCACTTAAAAATAAAAATTCTGTCATCATTTACTCACCCTCAAGTTGTTTCAAACCTGTTGCCGACATTCTTCAGAATATCTTCCTTTGTGTTCATTAGAAGAAATAAATTCATACAGGTTTGAAACAACTTGAGGGTGAGTAAATGATGACAGAATTTTCATTTTTAAGTGAACTATTCCTTTAAATGTTGATATTGCACACACTGAATATGTTTTTTTGAAGTCCTGTGTATATATATGTTTGCGATTTCTCAAATGTTCTGATTGGATGGTTAATTTATTTTAAAACTACCACAACTTGAAATGTTGATTTTGAGCCTGATGAAATCCTTCACTTTTATTACACTCTTTATGTGCCGCAACCATGAGGTTGTTTGAATGTTTACTAATGTCTCGTTCAAATGTTTATGTGCTGACAGTGTTTAAATGCATGGTACTGTGAGCCTCATATCAATAAGCCTAAATCTATCCTATGAGCCTAATTGCCTAGGCTTTTAATCCATTAACAGCGCTATTGACTGATAAGATTGATCGCACAAATCAATAACCTCTCGCTGCTGAATGGAGTCTCCCATTTTATGCCTTTTCAGTTTCTGAAAAATGACTGAGTGACTGAATGAACTCAGTGTATCGTCACATAAACTCTAACAAAGCAAATCAAAGCAATCATCTGACTTCAAAGTGTCACTTGGATGCTTCCTTAAAACATCTTCCTCATGATGTCACCTGCAGTCATAAGAGCATCATTGATTATTCAGTGTCCACCTCCCTCATAAGTGTTCTCACACAGGCTGTGTCCCAAAACCTAGTGAGCTCACTCAGTAGGTAGAGTTTTCAACTTTGTTGGCTGGAGAACCAATTTTGGTTTGAAGACGAAAAACGCACCAAGCACAATGTTCTCTCACCATTCCTGATTTCTAACATGCACTCACAGTGTTCAGCGCGGTCTTGCGACTGTCAGAGCAGTAATGAAAGCAGTTTTTGTTAAAAAAATCCTATGTGTTACGTCTTTTCTTTTGTCCATCTTTGAGTTGTGTTATGACAGCACAAGGGCGTGCATGGGAACATGCTTTGCGTGTGACTTTCAGCAGCTTGGTAACAGATGCCAGACACATTATTTTCCCTAGCACTCCTGTAATCTGACTCACATGTATTTTAATAAAAAAAAAATGACATTCTTTTTACATTCTTACAGTACCAGCCTCTAGTCTTTACTTACAGGCTTGATTATTTCCTCTGAACTTTGACAAGGATCAGTTTTGTCTCTGAGTTTGTTCCTATGGTCAAACTGGCCCTTGAGAGTTTGTTTGCAGTCTCAGGGTTTGACAGAGATGGTGGGGTTGACACTTCCCTGAGCTATAGACAACAACTTAACTCGTCACTGGCTGTTGTTTCCTAAACTACATCAAACGTCATGGTTGTGACATTAAATACACTGAATTTATGATAGGGCTGGGTATCGTTCAAAATCTTTCGATCCGGTGCCATTTTCGATACCTCAGTTTCGATACCGGTTCCTAACGATACTTTTTTCGATACCAATTTTATGAAATCCATTTTAACAAGATTACATAACACATTACCTCAGAAAATGTTGGTTTTATTTTTTCAGTTTGACTCATGCTCCTTAGCCAGTGCACAAAGGAACAAAAAATGTTGTATAAAGAGCTCATGCTCACCAAAGCTGAATTTTTTTTTAATATAAAAAATACAGTAAAACTTGTAATATTGTGAAATAGTATTACAATTTAAAATCTTATTTGAATATATTTCAAAATGTAATTTATTCCTGTGACGTCAAAGCTGAATTTTCAAAATAATTACGTCAGTGTCACATGATCCTTCAGAAATATGAAAACAGTTTGCTGCTTAATATTTTGGAAACTATGATACATTTTTTTTCATGATTCTTTGATGAATAAAAATGTCAAAAGAACAGCATTTATTTAAAAACTAAATATTTTGTAACATTACACGTTTTAATGTCACTTTTGATAACTTTAATGCATCCTTACTGAAAAAAACAATTTCTGACTGACCAACACATTTTTGAACGGCTGTATACACTCAGTAGGTTATTATTGCAATGTAAACACTGTCAGAGTGATCAACAAGGTACCTCTTCATTTACCAGTAGAAGGCGAAGCAACTTTCTGCTATTATTTTTACTCCGTGGCCGTGCACTGTCAAGGTCTTCATCATATTTGTCGTGGTACCGGTCTTTGCAGCAATTATTTTACCGCAAATACTGCATCGCGCGCTGTTGGCATCGAGCCTGGAGAAATGTACCCACACTTTTGATCGACTTTTCCACATCTTTAAGGTATTATGTGTGTGTGCTCGCGTCTCATGAATATGTGCGCGGAGAGTTTGTGTGTGTGTGCTCGCGTCTCATTGAGTATGTGCGCGAGTTTTGTGTGTGTGCTCGCGTCTCGTATGCGCGTGGAGAGTTTGTGCGTGCGCGCGTCTCATATGAGTATGTGCGTGGAGAGTTCCGCGCTTCTCGTGTGTGTAGAGTTACGCAAACTCTACACATGTATGTGCGTGAGCGACTTTATGTGTGTCGTTGTGCATTTCATATGTATTTGTTTGAGCACTGACGTTGACGAGTTAACCCCTTAGGTATCGAAATCTGGTACCGAACAACATGTCATTTTTCGATACTCGATAGTATCGAGGCAATTCGATCGGTACCTAAAAAGTATCGAAACTCGGTACCCAGCCCTAATTTGTGACCCAAGAGTTAGTGTGCAAACATTTTGCCTTAATGGTCATGCAGACAACAGTTTTAATCTGTTTAGTATTTCCCGGTCCTTTGCAGAACTCTTTTGATCATTGCTTGGAGGCAAGTGGCAAATTTAAATTAAATGTATTTCTTTCATTTTTAATTTATTTATGTTTAATATTTGTAATATGTATATTACATTTATTTTTGTTTTATGTTTTGTGGATTTTTTGTTTAGTTTTCTTTTGCGAGTGGCAAATTGAAATTAAATGAATTGTTTTAATATTTTTGTTTTGTTTTGTGTATGAATATGGTTATCCTACTGCTCATGAAACATTCTGTACTAGGCTTAAGAGATATAACCAGTTTAGATGGAAGACATTACTGTAGCTTTACCCATTAATAGACACAATTCTTCCTTGAAAATAAATTCCAGCACAGCGCTACAACAACCATAATGAAATGACCCTTCACAATAGATAATGCTTTACAATGAACTCTGTAAGAGAGCTATATATGGCAATTAATCTGTTTAATAAAATACCGTACTCACCTGTTGAGTAACCGCCATCTCCGCGTCGCTTTTACAACATTTCAAATCCCTCAGTTTGCGGCATTTCCAAAAAGCCAAGTCCATGTTGATTCATGTTTTATTACGATCTCTGTTGCCTTCTCTTTTTGCTAGCAGACTCTCCTCGGTTCAGCGTTTATTTTAAACGGCTAACTCCCCAGAGATTGGAGATTTAGCTGCTCCATGTCAACCTTTCTCGCTCGCTGTGACGATTAACCTATGCCACTTCCACTCCATACATGCGTCAAAGTAGCTGGAGCAACTTTTCTTTATTTACAGATTTTTCAGATGTTAGCAATTTGCCGTGAAAACCCTCGTGTCAGGTCTAAAATATAAACACTTGCAATATGCTTACCATAGCGAATCACGGTTAGATAAAAACGTGTTTTGGAGGTGTATTGAATAAAATACTGAACATAAACAATTTTGAACAGTACCCTGCCTTTTAAGTTTATAAAATAATAACGCCAGTGGTTCTTTGTACATTATAGGTCTAAAGTATAAATGTGTTGTGCTTTGATCTTTATGTTTGCCCAGTCTGAGTGAGACGGGCATTGTTAGCTGTCAGGTACAGTGAGAAATACTCTGGAAATGTCATTACGTGTTTCTGTGGAAGTTTTATTGTGAGCTTTAGCTGGAAATGAAAATGTAGAGATGAGCAAATCACTGACATTGTGTGTGTGCATGAGTTTTCAAAGTGTGAGCTTGTGCGTGTGTGTGACTCATGATGACAACTTTGTCTTTGGCGTAGGTGCACACCTTCAGAGGGCCGCACTGGTGTGAATACTGTGCTAACTTCATGTGGGGTCTTATCGCCCAGGGCGTCCGTTGTTCAGGTAATCCTCCACCAATCACAATCTCTCCCACACAAATAAACTGTCCATCAGAATGATGGCACCAGCCAAGGAGCTTTATTCATATCAAGTTACAATCAATAGCCGCTCAAGATCCAGATAATTTCTCATGCCGTTCTGGTAACAATGCGCAATTGCCTGTAGAAATGTTCCAGTGTGCTGTGGAAACCTGAGGCTAAATACTGAAAGTGATACCTGGGACAATAAGGGTTTAATTAGAATGCTGATGTATGGGTAGTACTCTGAATTCCTAAATGACACCTGGTCCAAACCAGTTGAGTGTGTTCTGTTGAGTGTTGACTATTTATAGATGTACACACTGTATACACCATAGAGTGCTTTGAGAGAGGCACACCCAGGTGAACCAGGACAGTCTTCTTGTATTAATGCCAATTGAATCAGGCTACACTTGACGTATATAAACATGTGCTTACGTGCACATACACCATGTACTGTATCAGAAAGTGTGGCACTTTATTGGTTACTTTGTAACAGTGACGTATATAAATTATACAATAACTTTACAAGTAAGATTTTAAGTAAAATTCTTTAAAATTAAAGAATTATGTATCATCAAACTAACAACGAACAACATTTTTATAGCATTTATTAATCTAGGTTAATTTATGAGTGTACTATTTGTTCATTGATTATTATAGTTTTATATGTTAATGGGATAGTAAAAATGAGGACATTGGAAAATATGTCATTATTTACTCACCCTCATATTGTTCCATCCAAACCTGTATGACTGTGGAACACAAAATATGTTTTGTTTGTTTGTTTTTGAATTTTTTGGGTGAACAATGCCTTTAATTTATACACACAATTTATTAAAAAAAAATGTATTTGTATATAGAAAGTAACCTAAAAGTAACATATTAACTATATAATTTAACATTATGAATTAACTTAATGAAATTGTTATTAACTGTAACGAGATTAATAAATGTTATTAAGTATTGTTTATTCATATTTTATGTTAGCTGTGGCATTAATAAAGGGATAATGTACTGTCAGTCGCTCATTATTGCTAAATAAACCTTGACATGATCTCCATTATAGGGATAGTTAATCTTAGAATGAAGGTGAAGTCATCATTTACTCATAGTTCTTCTAATGCCTTATGTCCTTCTTTCTTTTATGGACAAGAAAAGGAGAATTTTCAAGAAATGTTCCGCTCGCGCTTGTCCATATAATGGCAGTGAATAGCGACCAGCATCAAGCTTTTTAAAAAAAGATGCAAAAGTATCACAGAATGGTATGATGTGACACGTGCCGTGTATATAGTATTCTGGGAGAGTAGGAGTATACGATAGGGTTTGATGAAAATATAACGCATTATTTAGGAAAAATCCTGACCTTGGCCGTTGGTCTTCTATGCAGCTGCACGACATGCACATTCATGAGACTCTATTAGCATCGCAGTTCACTCCGTCTCGCCCAGAAAAAGTACATGGTTGTGAAAAGTACAAAAAGTTGTGATATAATCAAGACGAACAAAAATGCGCCATGAAATACAATCCATGTACCTTATCTGAGCGATATGCTATATGTAATCACTTTCACATCGGTCGACAGTCATTCTGACGGAGTTCTGGTCTGGTCATATTTGACTCCGTGAAGGAAGTACACGGATACTTTATTGGGATTTCTAGGCGTTGTATTTCATGTCATGTTTTTGTTAATCTTGATTTCTCACAACCTGTGTGCTTTTTCTGAGCGAGACGAAGTGAACTGCGGTGCTAATAGAGTCTCACAAACGTGCATCTCATACAGCCGTGCACAGAAGACCAATGGCCAAGGTCAGGATTTTTGTTAAATAATACACTGAATTTCAGTTTGGTTTTCACCAAACCCTATCGTATACCCCCAGAACATGTGGGATATAAGACACGTGTAGCATTGGTCCATTTTGTGATACTTTTGCATCTTTTTTTATAAAGCTTGATGCTGGTCGCTATATTCACTGCCATTATATTGATGAGTACAAGCGGGACATTTTTTTTTAATTCTCATTTTGTGGTCCATAAAAGAAAGAAGAGCATACAGTATCAGAACAACACCAGGGTGAATAAATGATGACTTCTTTTTCATTTTAGGGTGAACTCTCGATTTGCATTGGTTTTTCTTTGTCTTGCCTGGTATTTGTTTTTTTGTTGTTATTAAAAATGTAAAAAAAATCTATAAAAAAACAGCCATATTAAATCGATAACCATATTCGATACAGGATGTTCTTTGATGTGCCCTAGATAAACAAATGCACCATAATGCCATGATTACAGGTTTGGTCAGATCTCATGTTAACACGGCGCTGGTTATTGTTTGACGGCACTTTCCCAAAACACTCTGTATGTAAACTCAATCCAGTCACAAGGCATTACTGTTGGTTTGTCTCTCTGTAAATGGTCTCATCCATTTGGGCCATTATTCAAGCCTTTTCTTTTCACACAGGAGCTCTTATTTCACATTGGCCCCCGGGCGAGCCAGTGTCATCAGACACATTGAGAATTAGAGCAGAGTTGAATTTGTCCCCAGGCCCATATTGAGGAACATAGAGTTTTTTCTTATTTTTTCTCTGTGGCGTAAAGATGTGAAGGAGGGGTCCAAGCAGGCAGTAAAACGGACAGAGAGAGTGATTAATGGGATTGCTTAAGATGAGGAACAGTGGGACAGCATGCGAATGCTAGTGGAGACGCACAGAAAGAAAGACCACCATTTTTCCACTTCACACATGTCCCTGTGTCAAAGCAGAGTGTCAAACCAGGTTTATTACACCTAAAATTACATGAAATCTGCTTACGTTTTTCACATCTTCTGATGGTGATAAAAAAATATCTGTTGAGTTAAATGGCACTTATTATTTGTAGCATAATTCTTGCTACCAAGAATTTTGTTACATTTTACATTTCTTTGAAGAAATTGCGAAACATCGCCACTGATGCTTGGGTGCGGTTCCCAGAGCTTTGCTATGGGTTTCCTAGGGTGTTCTGGGTGGGTACTAGCTCAAGTAAAAAAACAACAACTCTCAAGTCTTAATGATATTCCCTAAATATTCTATTCCTAATATATTCTGATTCAACACCTGTCAGATCATTTGAGGTATTCATGTCTGTAGCACAAATGGTGCGGGGCACATTACATGCCGAAGTTTAATACTTTAAGGGGTTGTTCAAATATCTAACCCTGATATGAGCAAGCACCAGTAATAAGGAAAAAAGGTCACATTCAATAGTAAAGTTCAATGTGATAACATTAGTTCATACAATGGTTGACATGAAATAACAATGAAGAATACCTTTACACCGTTACACCATAATTAAGTATAAATCAATTGTAAATAAATAATAGTTGATATACTATGAACAAACATGAACAACAGGGGTATGTTTATAACTTAAAATGAATCCAAAACTGAAAATTCATTCCAAATACTTGTGAGTTTCTTTCTTCTGCATAAAAGAATGATTTGGCTGTTTTTGTCCAATATAATCATTATGGGACCCAATAGTTTCAAGTGCCAAAAACAGCATAAAGGTAGCATTTGACTCGACTGGAACATTCCAAGTCTTCTGAAGCAACACAATCACTTTGTATAATGAACAGATCAAAAGTCTTTATCATTCTAGGAATATTGTTCATGTAATGTCCCCCGGGTTCAATACAAGTTTCGCTCAATCAACAGCACTTGTATAATGTTGATTACCACAAAAATTCATTTCAACTTGTCTCTCCTTTTTGGATACATGCACGCAGGGGTTAAAGTGGGCCGGAACGGTCCGGAACTGTGTTCCGGCACCTCAGATAAATTAATAAATAAATAGATTCAAATCATTCTCATGAAATTCAGTGATTCTCATCATTCATCAAATCAAAACTGAATATCACCACCTGGCCCTGGTTTCACAAACACGCTTCCCGACGTTATGTTCTCACGGTTCTCCTGTCTGATTTGAGTGCATCTGCACCGGTTCACGCCTCCCCTCCCCGCTGAACGCCAGCGATTACTAATGCGTGAAGCCCCGAAGAATCCCATTAGGGGAAAGTCCCATTCTTAAATCCTATTCTTTTTCTTACGTGAATTGGGTAAACATTTTAACCTTTAGATATCACCATGAAAATTACTGAGTTGATTACTTACATCAAGACAAACAAAAAATGTATTAACAAAAAAGTTTTTTTAAATTGTTTGTTAACATGGACAAACAGTGCACAATCTAATTACGTATGTGCTAATTTGCATAAATACCACAACAGGTCTAAACATTGGGTATAGCCAGGTGAAAATGTCTTGTTGAATCTTGTTGATGCATAACAATAAAATAATTGATGTTAACCCTCTGGGGACCAAGCTGTTTTCGGGGTCCTTGAGATGTTCTGACATGCCTTGACATTTGTGCGCATATTATGTATTCATTAGTTTGAATATAGCCAACATTGGAACATCTAACATCTTAGTCTATGAATTTATTTTTGACAAAAATAGTATTTTTTTTTGCAGTTTAATACGTTGCTTATACAAATACATTTTATTTCAACATATTCCAGTCGATTTTTACTCATCTCAGTAGGCTATAGCAAAGCAGTTTATTCTTTCACACACAGACGCGCAATTCATATTTAGGCTAAACAGTCTTTACAAATATGTCCCCTTCATTCATCTCACAGAAAGGCGAGTCATATTATAGAAATGCGATTCATCTTTTTGCGGTTTACATAGGCCTACACTAACGTTATTCCATAACGTTATTCCACACGTGAGAAAAGAAAACAGCCTACCTCACTCCTCAGCGGAATCTGCTCCTCATTTCAGGAGATATTGCTCCTCATCAGCACTGTTCTGAGGAATCTTTTCTCCATAAGGTAGGCTATAATGTCTCACTCGCGAGGAGTCGCAACGCGCTTTGTTTACAGCTGATGTGGGCGTTTCACAGCTCTGAAATAGTTCTCAGAATTTGCGTTTGAATAGCACGCGCTCTCCGGGGAGTGGTCACATTACTGTGAATTAGCTCGTAATGAGCTCGACAGGAGTCGCTCTCTTTTTATACAGATTACAGAATATTTGTTTTTTATATAAATGACTTCATTTAAAAGATGCGATCCCAAGCTTTATGCCCGTGGGTCTGTTTGCCTGTTTGACTGAATTTTCGCGGAGTTATAGATCATTTTCGAACGCGTTTCAAATGGGAGTTTACTGACAGAGAGAAGGCAGAAATCGCATCATGTTAATTTTTCTTTATTTGTCAAAAAGCAAAACACTTTATTTTTATTGTGAGTATACAGAAAAAAAATAGAAACTGAACAGGATCGATTGATGTATTACACGAAAATGAAAGATCAAAATTAACAGAGCATTTAGTGTTTATTTTCATTGCTAAAAAAAAAAACGAGCAAAACGCGCGGGCGCGTTTGTGGTCCCCAGAGGGTTAAGGTCTGAATGGAACCCATTTAGGCTACCCATGAACATTAATACATAGAGGCAGGAAGAAGTACTTAAGAAACCAGCCTTTATTAATTTTTAAGAGATTGGGTTTGGGGCTGGGTCCATGGGACTGTTTCTGGGGGACGAGTCTGAGGGAAGAACAGGAGACAATGGTAAGGAGAATGCAGAAGACAAAAGGTAGGCAAAATAAAAAGTGAATCCCCAGAAACAGTCCCACGGACCCAGCCCCAAACCCCATCTCTAAAATAATAATTAATAAAGGCTGGTTTCTAAAGTAGGCCATTTCTTCCTGCCTCTATGTATTAATGCTCATGGGTAGCCTAAATGGGTTCCATTCAGATTCACAATTTCAAAAAATTTGTAATAAATTTTTTGTTTGTCTTGATGCAAGTAATCAACTCAGTAATTTTCATGGTGATATCTAAAGGTTAAACTTTTTACCCTATTCACGTGAGTAACAGAATGAATAGGCTATATTTGGGTCTTTTTCGAAACTTTCCCCTAATGGGATTCTTCTGGGCTTTTTTTTCCCTTACTCAGGACATATTGAGGATACAAAATCAGTTGAGTTTGCTTCTGTTGCAATTTGTTCAACCTTCTTTCATAAAATGACTGGACTATTAAACGTAGACTATAATTTGTATTATTTAAAATTACTTTTAACATTTAAAAACAGACGTTTTCAAATTCCAAAGCTTGTAGAAGGTTCCTATTGGCAATACTGACTTAGGCTACAGCTTACCTGGTAGCCTTGAGTAAATTAACTTGTCTCAGAAAATGATTCATAAAACATATAAATATCAGTTGAGCCTATGTTTACTTTCTTCACTGACACAGACGAAAATGAAAAGACTATCAGTCAAAGTTCAGCTTTAGGAGGGGAAGAATTAGGGCAGAAGGAGACTGAGAGAAAAAGAAAGATGCGGAGAGAGCAGGTATTGACAAATAATCTAATGACGAAGTTTTAAAGCTATTTCTTATCAAATTTTTTTTTGGCCTTCAAAAGCCCTAAATTGCACATATGTTGGTCAGAGAAATCCAAAATCCAAATTTTATAGTCATCATATCAGTGTAGATGTAGATGGACCAAAATAAAAACATTCAAATAAATATTAAATAAGTATTGTGATACTTGGTGCCACAGTGACAATCTTGTCCCAAAAAGTATTGCTATACCACAATACTCAATATGTTGTCCCACGGTGAGTCATTATTCCCTGTTGCACCTACACAAAATTTGAGGGTTCCCCCACCTTAAAATCCCACTTTAACCACTGCATGCACGTATGTATGTATGTAGGCCTGCTGGCAAACTCGCCCAGAGTCACTCAAGGTTACGTTCTCAGATTGACAGAGCCACGAACACACGACAGCATGTGACGTATATTGTTACACTTTACCACCCAGCTTGACTGACACTCACCTGTCTCTGCACGTATACTTTACCCCTGAGGACATACCCTCGATCAGACACACACACTCACTCTTCGGCTCTCCAGTCTCTTGGATATTTTGTCTCGTAGTCCTCTAACCCTTTGACCTGTTGCTCTTGCAGACTGCGGGCTGAACGTGCACAAACAGTGCTCCAAACTAGTGCCCAGCGACTGTCAGCCGGACCTGCGCAGGATCAAGAAGGTCTTCAGTTGTGATCTCACCACGCTGGTCAAAGCCCACAACACGCCACGGCCGATGGTTCTGGACATGTGCATCAAAGAGATCGAGCACAGAGGTACTGATCGCTTCTAAAATGGAGTGCTATAAATAATCAGAACATTTTAATATGGAGATCCCAGGCTCAAACCTTCTTTGTGGCCTTCAGCAAGACAATTAATCACTGTCTCCCTGTCATATTAAAATGTGTAAAAAGAAGAATCCTTAGTTGCCTAACTTAAAACAACAGGAAGATATGCTAACATTCTTCACATTATGATGCTCTGAACCTTACTGGTTGACGCCTATCATTAAAGAGAGCATTCTTTAAGTTCTCAAAATGTATTTATTTGAGAGAAAAACAACAATGAATGTTGCAACGAAAGTGATCCGTTTTTAAAATTGTAAAATTTTAGTTTTAATCCAATACAGAGTGTGTGTGTCTCTCGATCAGGTATAACATTATGACCACTGACAGGTGAGGTGAATACGGCAGCAAGTGAACATTTTGTCATCAAAGTTGATGTGTTACAAGCAGGAAAAATGGGTCAGAGCATCTCCAAAACTGCAGCTCTTGTGGGCTGTTCCCGGTCTGCAGTGGTCAGTATCTATCAAAAGGATCTATAAAGATCCAAATGATAATTCTCCATGTGGATGTTGCATATTGAGTTCTACATAAAACACAAACACATTTCCACCTCTGAGGTTATCCCATTCCATCTGTAACTTATCCACATTATTCCTACGCCCCATGACGCTTTGCGCGAATTATGGGTGTAACTTCCTTTAAGCTGTAAACAATCAGTGAAAGACTAGCTCTATGAACGCAATACGTTAAAAAAGTGTCACAATGAGATGACATTAATCTACTGGAGAATTATCATTTTAATGATTAACTAAATGCTGTGAAAATCATCTGCTAATGTCTTATATAGATATACATACATGTGAATAACTAAGTTGCAGATGCACAGTCAACTTGCTCTCGAGTGTCACAGACCAGATTTGACCTTTCCAATGTTGAGAGCGGCATACATTATCATATATATATATATATATATATATATATATATATATATATATATATATATATATATATATATGATAAATAATTATATAGCTGCTTTTAGATTCAATGAAGACGCTACCTCCTCATATTTGGGGATCATTGGCATCAAAAGTTTGCAAATCACTGTTTAAACGAATCCACAAATGACTAATCAGAATGTATATGCAAATAGAGTACCATCATTTTTGGCACAAATGGGAAAATTTTTTGCATCTTCTGAACAATTATTATATCATTATCAGAGGATACACTCTTAAAAATAAAGGTTCCAAAAGAGGGTTTCTGCATTGATGCCATAGAAGAAACATTTTTGGGCTCCCCAAAGAACCTTTCAGTGAATAACCATGAAGATTTTAATCTTTTGAACATTTTGTGCAATGGAAAGGTTTTATGGATGTTAAAGTTTTTTTGTGGAACTATATATGACAATGAAAAACCTTTACTTTTAAGAATGTATCATCTAGCTTGCTTGTGGTTAACAAAAATATTGAGAAAATAAAAATAGAAGAGACTTTTCAATTCTAGTCCAGTGAGTAAAGGACTTTATAACTGTTCCACATATAAATTTCCAGAATAAGTGAGTGAGGGATGACGTTCCTGTACACAAGGTGAATCGATAATCGATATACTGGGCAATATGCAGAAAATTCCGTTTATTGAAGAAATTATCGACAGATTAATTGATAATCCGATTAGTTGTTGGTTGCAGCCCTAGTTTGATCAATACTAGTTTACACGTCCGCCTCCAAATCCACTGTCTGGATAGTTCAAGTAAATAGGTGTTGCTTCTGCTTCTTTCAGGTTTGAAATCAGAGGGTCTGTACAGAGTGTCAGGCTTCACAGACCACATAGAAGATGTCCGGCTGGCCTTCGATAGAGGTGTGTAGCAGAATAACTCTTCTACCTTTAGATTATGTGTGCAATAAACCTTATGTGTATTATAGGTGTTGAACAAATATTTGGTCTCTTTACATTTTCTCACATGCTTGGATGAACTCACAAACATTTACTGTATTTACTGTCACTGTAATTCTATCAACATTCAGCCTGGATGGAAAAGCCCAGGCTTTTTCCAGTCAAAACATAGTGAATCATCTGTTATTCATAACAGATAACTAATTCTCCTCCGTAGATGGTGAGAAGGCGGACATCAGTGCCAATACCTACTCGGACATCAATATAATCGCTGGAGCTCTGAAGCTTTATTTGCGAGATCTGCCCATTCCAGTTATCACATATGACGTCTACTCCAAATTCATTCAGGCAGCCAGTAAGAGACTTCAGAACACTTTCACTGACATTGAACCAGGAACTCTCTCTTCTAATCTGTGATTTGATTATCCTTAATAATGTTTTTTTCCCCCTTTTTTTACTTTGATTTTACCGTTAAATTCTCTTGGATTCTGATATGGCATTAAATAAGGAAATAACTTATGACAATGAATGAATGAATAAACAAATATATAAATTAATAAAAAATATTTAAATAAATCAATCAATCTTTTATTCAGTGGGGTCCAATATTATTTGAAAATATACAGTACCGTATACCACTACGAAATATACACTAACATTTGGGGATAGTAAGTTGTTGTTGTTGTTTATTAATACTTTTATTCAGCAAGGGCACATTAATTTGATCAAAAGTGACATTAAAACATTTATAATATTACAAAAGATTTCTTAGAACTTTCTATTCATCAAAGAATCCTGAAAAAAATGTATGACCGTTAACAAAAATATTAAAACTGTTTTCAACAGTGATGATAATAATAAGAAATGAAGAAATGTTCTGCAAATCATCATATTAGAATGATTTCTGAAGGATCATGTGACATTGAAGACTAGAGTACCGGTAATGATGATGAAAATTCAACTTTTTCTTCACAGAAAAAAAAAGGGCATAAATAATTCAAAATATGACTATTTTTTACCATATTTTGATCAAATAACTGCAGCCTTGGTAAGCATTAGATACTTAAAAATTAAAAATCCCAATCTTTTGAATGGTAGTGTTATTTCTAATTGGAAAAAAATATGAAAAAATATGTCAAAAATACAAAAAAATAATGTATGTTCTAGTGTTCTCAGTGTTCTCAGATTTTGGACCAAATTATATGTTTAAAAACCAGTAAAGTATGTGGACTAGTGGCAGTTTTTAGCATAATTCTGAACAGTATTTTTCAAAACTTTTTTTTTTTTTTTTTTTTTTTTTTTTTCAGAAATAACAGACCCTGACTCCAGACTCGAGGCAGTTCATGATGGTCTCCTCCAACTTCCTCCAGCCCACTATGAGGCCCTGCGGTACCTGATGACACACCTGAAGAGGTAAAACCACAAATGTATTGAATTTCCAGACACATTTACTACTCCCTTAGGTTCCGGTCCCATAGTTTATTTCGTGACTCCACATTGAGCCGGTGGGTGTTCAGGTTTTTGTTGCATTTAAGCATTTTACCTACAGCTTTATAGAGTGAGTTTACTTCCTGTCACCCTGCAATATAAAACCTCAAAGAATGATTAGGAGGAAACCGGAAACCCAATACGGCACCTTAGCTCGGTGCACTTCAGGAAACCTTTAAAATGATCCTCAAGGAAAGCTTGTCAAGCCAGCTTTGCCGCATTTCCCTAACCATGGAAATTATATCACTTACTTACCTGTGTTTATTACCAAAATGATATTGTCTGAGGTGTTTTTTCCACGTCTTTTCTCTGTTTATCAGGGTCACCATGTACGAGAAGGACAATTACATGAACTCAGAGAACCTAGGAATTGTTTTCGGGCCGACGCTCATGAGGCCCCCGGACCAGAACACGCTCGCCACTCTCAACGATATGAGATACCAGAAACTGATTGTTCAGCTCCTGATAGAGCATGAAGACATCTTGTTTTAAAAATGAAGACATCTTTTAAAGACTTTAAAGAGCTTGTACATTTGAAAAAGCGGCCTGCCACACATTTCAAAGATATTATGTTTTCTCATCAGATTTTGCATACGAAATTTGGAAGTAATTGCACATTTCAATCAATGTGTTTCAAACCCCCAAACTATGGAAGTTTTAAAAACTAAAAAAGGCAATTGCGAATTTTATCTCAAAATTCTGACTTTTGTCCTTTTTTTTTCGGACTTTTGCAACGTCGATTGTTCCAGTCAATTCTGATATTTTTTTCTCACAATTCCGAGTTTATATCTCACAATTGTCAGAATTGTAAGTTATAAAGTCGAATTGTGAGACAAACTTGCAGTTCTGTGAAAAATAGAATTGCGATATAAATTTGAAATTGTAAAAAAAAAAAAAAAAAAAAAAAAAAGTCAGAATTGTGAGATTAAAAAGTCACAATGACTTTTTTTAAATTGCAGGTTTATATCTCAAATCTGAATTTACAAACTCGGAATTGCGAGAAATAAAGTCAGAATTGCAAGGTATAATCTTGCAATTATAAAAAGTAATTGTGGCTTTTTATCTTACAATTCTGACTTTTTTCTCACAATTGCGAGTTTATATCTCACTATAACTAAACTAACAAATTGTGAGTAAATCTGAATTGCGAAACAAACTCACCATTCTAAAAGTAAAAAGTCAGAATTGTGAGATAAATTTGCAATTAAAAAAGGTAATTATAAAACGTTTTATAAAAAGTCGCATTTACCTTTTTTATTTTATTCACACAAATGCTGTTAAGCATGGAGTAACATTGTGTATTCATGCTTAATACAGTTTGAATTATTATTGAAGGGCGTTTTGTTTAAATCAAATTATAGTACCTTTTTTTTCTCTGATGCCAAACCTTGCATTGACCTTGATGCTCTTCATGACGGATGAATCTATGGTCAATTAGCATTGTGAAACTAACAAATTGTCAAATATGAATTTAAAAAATATATATATATATATACATGTATATATTTTTGGGTCATGTGGTTGGTAAATGTATATGTACTATAATGGCAAGACAATTGAGATCATGTGTAAAGCACTTTTTAATTTTACATGGAGTGTAAATAGTTATTTTTTTGTTCATCCAGTGTTAATAATTCTGTGTTTAACCCATGCCTTTGAAATTGTTTTGTTTACCCTGACAACAATAGAGTGATTATTCTGTGACTGAAAAAAAAAACTGTTCTTAGAGCATTTCTTTAGTGCTTGTTCCTTCCTCATTGAACTTGATCCCATTTCAAGAACAAAATTGTTTGTATTGTATTCATCTTAGTCTCCTGAGGCGACATCATTTATTCGGAAAAAAAAATGTTGATAAACGGTACAGTCACCTTGGTTTGACTTCCTTCAACTTGTTTATTTGATATAAGACCTTTCTACAATTTGTTTTTTGAAGATATTTTCTGTGAAGAATGATTGTAATTATGATTGTAATTTATCAAATGCTGATTTATTAAATTATGTAAATCTGGTTACTTTTAAATCTGTGAAGACCTTGATTCTGGACTTCAAAATGAAGTGGCAGTCGAAATGAACTTCTGAAAGTAGTTTTTGTGTCATTATTTGAAGCTGCAACACCTCACATTTGCAGTATGTGAAATATGTTGCTGTAATTAGTGCTCGGTCAGCTCTCTAGGCGTTGGTTTTCTCTAAGCTCGGCTTTCTTGTTCCAAATTCAGGGGTGTGAACGGCAGCATTGTTTTAGTATCAGACAGCTGAGACGGTATATGCCCCGAAGAGATTTCTTTTTTTTCTTTTTTTTACCAAATCACAGGTGAAGCGAGAACCTGAAACCAGCCTCCTGAAGGCAGCTGGAGGAGATCAACAGACCAATGGGAGAGATGAAGGAGGGTGTTTGAGACGCAGGTGAAGTATAAATGAATGAATTCATCACTTATTATAGTTTAGCTGTTGCTTCAGAGCTACATGATGTTGTGGGTTTGGATATAAACAAAAACAAAAAAGAGCCACAAGGTTGTTCTGCTGGATGTTTTCTTAAAAGAAACGAAAGACTTGACAGTCAGTCTCTGACTGACATTAACACACCGGCTGCTGAGGTGAGTGTTTCTGATATATATAATATAATGTGTATATATAACACTGTAAAAAAAAAGTTGCTGCCTTAAATTTTTAAGTAGCCTACAATCAACTTGGATGTTTAAGTCATTTCAACTTAAATTACATTAAACTGACTTTAGTTGAATCTTGAATAACTTATAACAGTTGGAAATTCATTAAAGTAAGAACATATGTTGTAATAACTTATCATATCATATTTTTTTAGGTATATAATTGTAATTGGTGTAGTTTTTGTTTTATAAACGTTAATAATGTGCATTTCAGTGTGAATTGAAGAATAAGACAGAATGGCAGACAGATACTCCTGGTGGAAAAACTTAACTGGAAGAAACAAGAACAATTTCAAAGAAACCCAACAGGAATTTGGAAATTCGGACAAGGCGTCAGCAAAACAAACTGGGAGCGAGAACAAAAGCAACAATCTGATCAGCGACGAGACTTACGACGACTCTCAGCTCGAGCCCTCCTTCAACGAAAACACGTGCCGCAGAAATTGGACAGTTTCACGGTCTGGCCGTTTCAAGGAGAAACGAAAAGTGCGGGTCACCATGCCCGAGAACAACTTTTATGACAAAAACATTGCTGTCGCGAAGTAGCACAGCTAACCAATTTACGCAACAACAAAAAATAACCTGTTTATAATGGAGCTGTTTACACTGCAAGCGCGCGAGGCGTCTTCTGCGATTTATGAATGGAATCTTCAGCCGTCCCTCTGTCGCAAGAGCGTTGTGATTTTGTCGCGTTGCGTCGTTCGCTTGCAGTGTAGAGAGGATGTAATGAAGAAATCCATACTTTGCTGGGGCCATTGATTTCAATTTCAGTGACTGACAATGACACCTGTTACATTCTGCTGCAGTAGTAGTCTAGGATTATTATATATTTTTTTACTGCTGGTTGAACGCTTCATGAATGGATGAATTAAGCCTACAAAAAGAAATAGGTTACATTTACTCTGTAGGCTCATGTATTTATTGTTGTTTTTTAGTTTGTTTGTTTTTTAGAGAAAAGTCTCTTAGCCTATTTATTTTAAAAAGGGGGATTTTAAAAGAAGTGTTTTAGGCTACCGTAAATGAAGGAAATGCAGAAGATATGATGTATAGGCTCGTTTTTTTTTTTTTTTTTTTTTTTTTTTACCCTGATAGGCTATGTAGTTTTTTTTCCCTGATTGTCGAGGGGAAATTCGGTTTGATCTACATTAGCCTATACATATTGCATGTTTGAGAAGTTAGGCTACCCTATCTAACCATTTTATTTTGGAAAAATGTTTCCTAAAAAAATATTTGGTAGAACAATATTTCAGAACTGATAATATTAATTTACATTACAATAGAAAAATAAATAACAATTGTATCAGGTGACCATACATGCATAGGCTAATATATTAAAATTTAGTTTTTATGTAATTTGTTTAAATATTAAGCTTGTTCAAATTTATATTTAGTAAAGAGTGAATATCAATATGTCAATTAAACAGATGGTTCTGTCCAAAGTGATTTGAGACAGAGCCATTGGAGCAAACTGGTTAGGTAAACATATTTAAACACGCACACTGTAAATAATGTAACAAAAGGTTTATGTAATTGTGTAATGCCATAGTAAAAGAATGGAATGTTGTTAAACGGCTCTGAGTAAATGTTGTATCCAAATTGTAATCCACACCACAATCTAGTCATCTGCATTATGAAGGTGTGTGATGATAACTATGCCACCTGTCAATGAAAGGCCACATAACTGCATTTTAACTACATGTCTCAGAGTTTTCTGTCCCTTTGTTCATTATTAAACACTAAAGTATGTTTTTATCTATGGTATGTATGTAAGAGCCATTGCAGATAATCACCAATCAAAAAAAAAAAAAAAAAAAAAAAAAAAAACACAACTTAATTTGATTGGCATGATCTCAAGTTGTTTGTATCATGACATGCTACTGTATAACAGGCAGGGTAAGAGAAGAGCTCCCTCTAGTGATGGTGTATAAAACTACAATGTCAACAGTGATGAGCAGCACAAAACTGATCATATTTTATACTTTATAAGAAATACTTACAGGCAACTCCTGACAAATTAACTTTCACATGTTCTAAATATTGTAAACAGTATGCATAATTTATTTGGCTCTGAAGTAACACACACACATGTACTACAAAATAAACAGCACTGAAATGTTCTGAAAGGTTCAATATTTCAGTGAACAGGCAATTTTGGGAAGAAAAAAAAAATTCTCTTTGAGCAGAATTCAATTTTCATCTTGCCATTAAAAAGACTAAAATCTTCAAACACTACAAACAGCTCAAACAAACCTTATACCACCTGAGTGTATATATATATATATAAAAAAGAACATTTATTTACACACATGACCTGTAGATAACAGAAAACCTGTTTATATCTACCGTAACATTATGTGAAATGATAATGACACGCTGCAAATCTCTGAAGGTAAATATTGGAATCTTTTCAAGGTAAACATTGCTGTGGTTTTGCAGGAGTGTGTATTTATAGTTCATCATGTTTATAAGTGAACTCCCGGGATGATATATATCCATCTTTGTCTTCATCTTCTTTTTGGAAGATGTCCTCAACCATCACTTCATGATGGGTGTCATTGGGGGCGTATCCATGTCTTTCAAACTCTTTGCGCAAGTACTCTTTGACCTGAAATAGAAAGGAATAACACAAATAACTCCCTGAAATAAATTACTATGCTGAAACCCATGAAACAGCTGCTTTTTGACACACAGTTGTGAACAAACCTCTGATCTGGAAAGCTTCCAGTCATCATTGAGGTCCATTTCCTGAAAGGACTCATGTGACCTTGGCCCATTTCGGATCTCCATGATCTCGATGTCAAAGATCAGACTGCTCTCCGGAGGGATTTTACCTGAGTACAGTGCATAACCATTGGCAAGATAATGTAAGTTCTTTTTGTATGGGGTGTTTTAGATCACCCTCAAATAAAAATGATGTCATCATTTATTTTTCATACTATAGAAGTCAATGGGGGCCATCAACTATTTGGTATACAGGTTTAATACATCTTGAGGGTGAGTAAATGATGAGAGAATTTTCATTTTTTGGGTGAACTATTCCTTCAATGCAACGTTAATGACAAGTTCAATATCAGAAGGTGTAGGAAGCCAAAGTTCCTCAAATAATGCTTTATGAATATGCGTCTTGCTGGCAAACCTTTGCCTTCTTTGCCATATGCAAGAGCTGGAGGGATAGTCAGCTTCCTCTTCTCCCCCGCACACATGCCTTGAAGACCCTTGTCCCAACCCTTTATCACCTCACGGATCCCCAATGTGAACCAGACAGGGTTTTTGTCTCCATGATGACGGCTGCCGATTACAAGACATGTGCAAAACTCTGTTAAACTCTAGAGACATGCATACTTGACATGCTTGAGCTGGCAGCTGTGTTTTGGAACATGATAGGTGGTTTCTATTTGGTCTAAGTTGATCCAAACTAGACCATCTTGGACCATCTTGGTCCATCTTCGTCCAACACACCAGATAACAGCTAAAGGTGGTCAAACTGTTTTTGGACCATGGTATACCATATACCATGCTAATGCTCACCTTATATCAGAAACGAACTAACATGTTCCAAAATATGGCTGTTTAAGCTTAAATGTTGTGTATTCAACAGCTACAAACACATGTGGACAGTTAACTGATGAATTCTCAGAGCAAAAGAGCAGGCTTAGGTTAACACAGTCTGTTCTTGCAGTGTGCAGTCTATTTAAAGTTTATGAACATGCAGTAGATGGTTCATTAGATGTCACCTGGAATGAAACATTGTGCCATTACTCTCCAGAAAGCCATCGTAGTGCACCAGAAGAATATCCCCGTATTTGGATTTACGATGGCAAAGGAAAGGTTTGTATAGAACTTCTATCTTCACCTCTGGTTCCGGAAGTTTTGCTCCATGCACGTAAAAGAAGAATGCAGAAAAAATGCATGTCCACAATTCTGGAATCATTTTAATATCAAGAACAGTTTAACAACCTCTAACTGTTAAGCTGATGTTTCATACACAACAAAGCATGAAAAGCTTCACAAAGTACAAGTTGTGCAGCCGCGACTACGTGGCAAGCAAAGTTTCTGCAGGGGTCTTTCCCAAAAACTAGCGATGTTGGTCCGATTCGTTAACGAATCGTTCTTTTGAGTCGACTCTCTTCAATGAATTGTTCGAACCTGTTCACAAACCTGTCTAAATAATTCCGAGCAATTCAGTACCGAGTGAGAAGTGTCCACAGTGAAATCTAGTTAATAGTAGAAATGTTAATGGCTGATTGTATGACTTATTAAAATATATGAAACTTACTGAAATTTTAAACTAGCCAAGTGATCATGAATTTTAGTATTATGAGAATATGGTCAAAAGTTTGGAAACATTATTATTTTTAAAGTTTTTGAAAGAAGTCTCTTATGCTCCTTAAAATAATGGTTTTCTTTTTTCAATATACTTTAAAATAGAATTACTTTCTGTGATGCAAAGCTGAAATTTCATCATCCATTACTCCAATCTTCAGTGTGACATGATCCTTCAGAAATCATTCTAATATGCGGATTTATTATCATTGTTGAAAACTGTTGTGATGCTTAATATATACATTTTTTATAACCTGTGATAGGCCTACTTTTTTTTAGCCTTTATTTAAAATATAAATCTTTTGTAACAATATACACTCATTCAACAGTTTGGGGTCAGTAATTTTTGTCTTTCATTTTTTAAAATAAATTAATACTTTTATTCAGCAATGTGTTAAATTGATATTGAGAATGATTTCTATTGTTAGAAAAGATTTCTATTTTGACTGAGTAACATTTAACATTTTATTGATAATAAATCAGTATATTAGAATGAGAATGTAATATGCCACGTTTAGATGTCATAACGCAATGGCGTAAAAGACTCGTTGAGTATGATCTTTTAAAACGACCTGTTCAAAAGAACCGACTCGAAGAAATAAGACGGACTTCAAATCACACTCCCATATCCCAATGTAAACGTTACCACCCTAAGAATAAACCCTGTATTATTATTGGTCAGATTCTTTTGAAGACACGCCTTAACAACCAATATTCAATTTTCATTGGACGTCAAACACATAGCCCCAGTACAACAACGCCCACATTGCTCGTACTGTATCCAATCAGAGATGCGCTAAGAGAAAATCCCACAGACGTCAGGCGCGTGGGCCGATCCTTCTATGATCACATGGATTTGTACTCTCGAAGCATTTACGAAAATCATTTGCGTAATCTCAACTCCCAGCAGTAACTTTGCGTCTTTTACGTACGATTGTCGTAGGTAAGAATTATCTCGAGTTTCTCAAAGCGGCTGTGTTGGGCTCAGTCTTGCCACGACTAAGTAATGAATTGTCAAGAGAATGTCTACCATGGAGGGAGTTCTCTATAAATGGACCAACTATATTAGTGGTATGTATGCTGCGTCAGTTAAAAGTTATGTGTTATAGAAATAAGGGAAGTCTGTAAAGCAATTAGCCTGTTTGCTAGCTTTAGTAGTGTATAAATGAAGTTAAGCCATCATCCTCTTTAACTCTCTGTGTGTCGATACTTTATCCAACCACATACATTTCATCTGCTAAAAAAAAACATTCGCAGAGAAGTTCCTAATATTATGTATTGGAATGTGTTTTGTTCATTTTTGACAAGGGGTTGTTAAAAGCCTCTTGACTGGAAAAACAAGTCAAGCCATTATTGTTCATGTATCTTAAACGTCATCCAGATACATTGTTACATGCGTCAGCTTAAAATGTCATTGTGGCTCCTTTGTGTCTTTTGAAGGTTGGCAGCCCCGTTGGTTTGTTCTTCAAGGAGGCACTCTTTCCTACTATGACTCTCAAGAAGATGCATGGAAAGGATGCAAGGGCAGCATCAAAATATCTGTGTGTGAAATACAGGGTAAGGGAAAATTTATGCCTAACCTGAGCAGGAAACCTAATAATGGTTACATCACAAGCATCTATTCTTCATATGCTTCAGGATGTCATGATACACTTACACAATGTTCTAGAACTTTTATGGCCCAGGGGTTGATTTTCATTCAAACAGATTTCAGCTGTTATTTTTGAATTTCACATTACTGTCTTGGAAACTTTATATACCATCAGAACTTATTTTTTCTACTTTTCAAATTATGGTTTTATGATTTTACACTTTTCTAAGACCCAGACTATCAAACCCAGCTATAAAAAATCATTGTAAAAGTATGAATTATTACATGGTTATAACTGTAAAGTAAACACAACTTATTTTGATATTTATTGTGTGAAAAATGATGTATTATTATTGCCACTGCTACATCAAACAATTTTTCATGGTAAAACAGTAAAGAGCTTGAGATAAAATATGAGACATGATCAGAATTTATTCATTTGTAACCTGTAATTTCATCAAAAAGGTGAAAATATTATTTAATTGTATTTAGGATAGCTACATGAAATGCTAGATATGAAGTTAGATATGTGTCAGCTATTTTATTCGAAAAATGTCCACAAAAAAATCCACTGCCATCATTTCCACCATAGAATGCTATTAAGCGTAATACTTCATTTGAGATGTGGTGTAAATGACACTGTGGTTGAAATCATTATTGCTTTTCTAAATCAAATAAGGGGGGAAAGTTTGTGATTAATGTGTGTTCACTGTTGAACATATTAGACTAATGAAACAAACTATTAAGAGTGTGTGAAGAGACATTATTTTTGACAGTCCACAGGCCCCAAAATGTCTGTAGTTGAAGAAACACCCAAGTACTGTATTACAACTATTGTGAACGATCTTACAGAAGGTATACTTTGCTAATCCATCTTCTTTGTCCTCCCTCTGCCCATTGTAGTTCACCCATCGGATTTCACAAGGGTTGATCTGATCATTCCAGGAGAACAGTACTTTTATCTCAGGGCAATTAATGCAGCAGAGAGGCAGAAATGGCTTGTGGCGTTAGGGACTGCAAAAGCCTGTCTTACAGACAACCGAACCAAGAGAGAGAAGGGTGAGTGTTGTATTTCTGTTGAAGTAGACAAGATATTCTCTGTAGGTCATCTGGCTTTTCTTTTCGTGTTAGTATGACAGTGAAATAGGGCTGTTTTCGACTAAGATTTTCATAGTCGAATCTGATTCGTTAGATTTTGCCGTAGTCGACTGATAGTCGAACCTTTTTTTTTTTTTTTTTTTTTAGATAGCAGCTAGATTTTTTCCATTTCAAACAAAAGAGCTAAAAAAAAACTAAAAGAAAAACATGGTGTGTAACAAATACCTTTTATTCATTTAAAGCCAGGTGAACAAAACATATCACACATATATCATAACATTTCATAAACATGAGGAGCAATATGAGAGAGAAATTTGGTGATCGTTGTTTAGGTACATTAAACCACGTAAAGCTTTTTCACGCCCATGAGAACCGTGTGGAGTCAACCCACAACCGCTCCGCTGCCCTGCTGAAAATGTGAAGCAGAATCGCTTAATGTCAGATAACGTCCATAATAATTGGACTCTGGGTTCGATTTTTTGACCATTTTCAGTGGTTATGAGGAGCAATATGAGAGGGAAATTTGGTGATCGTTGTTTAGGTACATTAAACCACGTAAAGCTTTTTTCACGTTAGGACTTAGCCTATATATAAAGCCCATGAGAACCGTGTGGAGTCAACCCACAGCCGCTCCGCAGCCCTGCTGAAAATGTGAAGCAGATTTTTTAATACATTTTTATTTATTTACATTAGTAAGCTACAGGACACCGTCTTTCAAAACATGACCTGCGCAAAAGCGGAAAAAAAATGTTTTGTACCCAGCCCTTCTGAAAATGCGAATGCGTCTCTGTCCCCAGCACATTTCAAACCAAACTGACGCCCATGTAAATTCGACTACGAGGTTCATAGTCGAATCAGACCTCTCCGAATCGAATCGTCGAATCCTAGACTATTAGAAGTCAGCCCTACTGTGAAATATGATAAAGTAATTTAAAGGGTATTGTGTAGGGTGGTTTACATATTGTGTTGTGGTTTTTAGTCCGTGTCTATGGATTTTTAGCTCCTACAATATGACAAAATGAACTTATAAGGAGAATTGAATATTTATAGTCTTACACTTCCAGGAAAAAAATTATATTAAAAAAAATATTTTGTGTTCTGGCACCAACTTCCTGTTTCGACAGACAATGTGTCAATACAATATGTGATGGTTCCTCATTTTGCAATTCTTCAAAGAACTGTCTAGGAAGAAAGCAAGTGTCAACACTAGTCTCTTCTATTTTCTTAGAACTCCAGGAAAGCTCAGAGGCTCTGAAAACAAAAATGTCTGAGCTAAGGCTTTACTGTGACCTTCTCCTTCAGCAAGTGAACAAAATACAAGAAAGTCCTCTAGCGGAGATGACAGCTGATTCTGAGGAGGTAAGGGAGTGTTGTGTTGATTTTCAGTGTCGACCTTAACTGCCTTCTGCTTTACTATGCATGCTTCAAGGACATAATTGAGGAAACATGTATACCATTGAACAATTTACAAGCTCGTCAAACATCAATAATGCAGGGTTATAAGTTTTATCTTTTCATACCTTATAATTCTAAGGGTTTGTTCACACTTGTAGTTCGGTTCTTTTGGTCCGGACCAAAAAAGAAAATTATACATTTAGTCCTGGTTCGCTTAGCGGTCACACGGTCATTTTTAACACTGAACCTAACTTTTATGGGTCGCATGTCCTGCTTTTGGTTCGTTTGCATGTCTTTTGTCCGTGTTGCATTCATATTTCATTCGAACCGCACCAGAGTTTGTTTGGAAGTGGACAGAGACCCATCTTTTTAGCGTTCTCAGTCCACTTGTTTGGGTGCGCAGGGCACCAGGGTTCTGATGGCAGCCTTCACACTTATTCAAATGAACCGCACTAACGGAGTAATCGCACCAGGGTTTGTTTTAATCAAACCAAACCTGCCAAGTGTGAACGCACCCTAAATGTGTGTGCTTTGTCTTTATCACAAAACCAAGGGTCAAAAAGCTGCCCTGTACTGTTCAGACTGGTCAAGTGGCTCTGGAAATTCAGTTTTGGTATGTGTTGGTTTCAGGTAGGGGATGAGACAGGAAATCTAGTGAAGTCCACATGCACCACCTTCTTAAAGACCCTGGAGGAGTGTATGCAGATTGCTAGCCGAACCTTCAATCCAGAACTTCTGAGTCAGACCCCTCCAGGCTCTCCTCCTGTGGCTACCATCAAACCTCTGAAGGTACATTAAATACACTGTAATCACCAACTGGAAAATTCAAATGTTTGTACTGTTGTAATTCTAATTCAGTTTGTCAGAACCTAAAACATTTCTTATTTCCATAGATCAAAACTACTGATCCAAAAAATCAGCACCAAGGAGAAACGTGAGTTCAATAATGTTAATGGACTCTTGAGGGTCAGGTGTGCTTTTGTTTGTCTCTAAAATGTTGAAAATGTGTGTTGTGCAGACAAAGGGACTTAATAAACACCTCAGGAACATCAGCACATGAGAGTGGACCAGAAAATGAACCACCTCCATCTCCTCAAGAAAGCATACCTACAGGTTTGCCAAGCATCAAGCCAGTCGGATTCAGAACTGGTGCTACATTTTGACTTACCTCAACTCTAATTTCCTATCTTGTCTGTCTTGTTTGGTTTAGGAAGTGGTTTAATGGAGGACCAAGAGGAGCCCATGGAGCCTCATAATGGCTCTTCATCAAGCACACATGACCCTGAAGAACCTGTAGGAGAGAAGAAGGACAAACCACCAGAAGAAGCAGACCGTGCTCAAGAAAAACAACTGGAAGTCTCCCATAGCCCCACACAGAACAAAGAAGAAATGGTCACTGAAGAAATCCAGGCTGACCTGGAAGTGAACAAGCCTCAGTCTGAGAACACACAGGAAGAGGAAGATAAGGTGGACACATTCTTCAGTACCATGAGCCACAGGTATGAGGCGCCTCCGTTGCTGTGATCCTCTGAAGAAACGAGATGAATGCACTGCACACATTTACACAATTCAGAATCCAGTTTTGCTTTGTTAATGTAAAGTTATAGCTAACACTTCTCTTAGAATTTTGTTTTACAGAAATGTGCGATATGCAGAGTCAGCATTTCAGTGAAAATCTAGATTTTCTAGAAATCTCCATATAGTAACATTGTGTTCTAAGGAACCAGGTGCAATGCGATAAAGTGACGTTATCAATCATGTCTGTTTCATATTAAGGAATGTCCAGGTTAAGTGCAAGTTAAGAATCTGTTTTGTGAATGCTGTGAAATAACACAAAAAACAAGTTGGAGATATCCGACAGTATCATAAAAACAAACAAAAACAATGCACTAATAGTCTATGAGATAATTTGTAGAGTCTAGCCTGATTAGATTATGGTTTAAAAAAGGCACTTCCCACAAATAGGGTACACTTTGGTCTCCCATATTTTTTTTTACTGCAATAGAGGTACAAATCCCATTTTTTTCGCCACATCAGAACAACAAAACGAATTTTGACGACTGCAACGTAATGCGGAAACACTCAAAATGCCAGTATTAAATATAGCGAAGTTGTATTATTTCTGTTAAATAATTCCTGCAATTGTTTATTGTTAATGTCTTAATGCAAGAGTACTATGAAAATAAAACGCATACAATTTAATAAGCTAGCACATTACCTTCTAAATATATTAAAGTTTATTAACGCATTTTATATTGACTGTTACTTCTTGTATTGTGGTTTTGTATAACTTTATCTGAAAAAAAAAAATTGCAGCAATATTTAATCTCAAAGTAGCTAGCAGACTATTTTGTTTATTTATGAAGTTTAAAATAGGTATTTTAAAATAAGGCAATTATGAAATTTTGGTAACAGGGTTAAAACAACTCGTATAATATTTAGAATGACTTCCGGAATTTAACAGACAAGCACCTTCCTTGCTGGAAAAGAAAAGGTTTAAGACTGTAATTTGTACCCTGTTTGTGGAAAGTTCCAAAACAATGATCTAATTGTCTCACAGT